>NC_052119.1:2777004-2833812 GCF_012273895.1 Zerene cesonia
ATTATGTATTAGTAGAAATGTGAATCGTAAAGTAACAAAATGTTTTTAATTTATTTAAACCTAAGGAGTTATACATACAATTCGGCTTTATTAGCTATATTCACACATACTTCACTCAATTTTTATTCACCCTGATGTTATGCAATTCGCATAAAAGAACTTCATTATAAAGCTACAAAACATAGTAATCAAATGTAGGTACCGTATTAATCAAATGTTAATAATTTTATATTTCGAGTCTTTGTACTTTTTCAACTAAAACTAAATACCTAATGTAAATGCATTTTCAAACCATAACAGAATTATCACAAATATAATTTCCTACCATATCGACTGCTCAGCTTTCTTTTTATCTAACCCAAATTTAATGATTCAAAATAAATCGATGATACTAGGTAGGTAAATCATTTATGATTTTATTTAGTTTAAATCTTTATGTTGCTCGTGTATTTCTGTCTTATGAATAGGATATATTATCACATTTAATCCACATACAATGGATTCTAATTATATACCAATTTACCCAGCGGATGGTAAATTTTGATTAAGTTTATGCGCTTTGGCATCTTCAATGTGATGTTAAAATTAAGTACAAATGGTGATCTGAATAAATGCTTACAAATAATTTGGCAGCTGAGTATCAACTCTATCTTATCTATTTTAATATAATATATATACCCTCGATATGTTACCGACGTGACCAGCACGCTTAATTGGTAAGTACAATTTCAATGTTTTAACAACGAATGGATTACACAAGTTATAAGTTGTAGACTTCACACAGGTAATTCGATATGGAAGGATTCGATTTGGCAAATTGACAATCGGCAAATGCCAAGTGGACACTTAAATCTAAAATCTAGATTCAATAGAATCGCGGAAAGATTTAGGCAGTGCGCGGATGATGAAAATGCTAACACGTACTTATTCTTCAAAACGTCCTAAAACGGACATTACTTCAAGCACTCATTATTCTCTGAAATTATACAATCAGAGTTTAGGCAATTTCGATTGATTCAGACTTTTGGACTGGACGCCAGTTTATTTCTCGATTTTTCCCATTTGCTAATGTAGTCAATCGGGTAGCAAATGACAGCCGAGAAGAGCAGAAAGCCACCGGACACGTAGAACGAGATATCGTAGCTGTGAGTCATGTCCATGAGAGCACCTGGAAATCAAATTTTAATGTATTTTTGATTAATTATATAGATAACTGTAGTCCTTATCAATACGTTGCACGATCCGTCCCGTTTATTTCATCAAACGTTTCTCCTAATCCAAATCTACATTTAAATCCTTTGTACAAGACATTTCATTAGATTACTTACCAGCAATGGGGGCACCCAGCACAGCTCCCAACCCTTGGAACAGCAAGAATAATCCGAAACAATTCGTAAGTTGTTCCAGTCCAATGTATTCTACTACCAGGATCGACCGAAGAGACGCGAAACAAGCTGTAATAATAAATTAATTATAATACCTCAATTTCCCAAATTATATTAATAAAAAATGTTAAATTTATTTATGATTTAACAATAATTTAAATTTTATAGTATTATGTAAAATGTATGATAGAAATCGACACTATTTAGTTTTACTAGCATTTCTATTTCAAACTGTACACTGTACATAATGCAGTATAGATAATTATTAAGCATTTTGATGATTTACATTGAACGATTAAATGCTTATTATGTCTAATAGAATTGTAAAGAAGAATTTTCACTTACCAACAGCGAGTCCAAAGATGGCACAGTATGCAAATTGGTAGGCGTCGTGATAGTACAGGCCGCTGATCATCGTCGCGATCCCTCCCGCAGAGAGAGCAATGTTGTTCAGCCATAAAGGTGAAACTTTCGGCATCGAAGACATCAAACCACAAGCGACACGTCCAACTATATTGGCAATTCCAATAGCCGACACAAGCAAAATACTAGTATCCTTATTTATGCCATTATCTTTTGCCCTCTGAGCTACGTACATATAGGGGACGAAGAAGCCCAACATCGTAAAGAATCCACTAATCGCTAAGATGTTAAATGTTAGCGATCTGAACAAACTGACATCCAGCATAGTAGCCAACGCCCTTCGGACGGCTTCGGGGCAAAGTTTGCATTTTCCAGATTGTTCTTCTTGGGTATCTACTTGAGTGGGTACATGAGTTACAGCCAAGTGATAGCCCAGCGACGTTCGTGACGTGTACTGAGGCAACCTCGCCAAACTGCCCCCAAAGAATATGTCATCACGATAAAAAGGCCGAGCCACTAAATCGACGTGAGAACGGCGCGGTCGTGAATCCCGTGTAACGACTTTAACAGAGTTAGCGATCAATGGCTCAGCATTATCAATGTTGCTATTGGAGTCTTCCTGTTCGTCTTTCTCAGCCACCGGTACGGCAATGAAAAGGGGCTTATTACATAAATGAGTCTTTATTGTTCCCGCGGTTGCGGATGACCGTCTGGTTAGATGTGAATTGCTTCCTCGAAAAACTTCTTCGGCGGTTGGATAGCGAGTGTTATTGGCTACGCCCATCCATGTGTGGGGGCTCACTTTGCTGGCGAATTGCATTTCGGGCATTCCTATACCAGAATCTAGTTTGTTGTGCAATTTGAGCATAGAGTTTAATTTTTCAACAGCTTCCTCGTGGCGACGAGAAGTGTTGTCCTCCTCGGGGTTATCGGCCAAGGTCACTCTGACCGGCCTTATGGGTCTGAACATGGCCCCACAAACCAGGCATAGCAGCACGCAACCTGCCATAAATAAATACATTGTATTGTTAATATTATATGAGTTCATTTGTGTAACCGCATTAAGATAACAATTTCCGGTTTACACATGTGACCTCGGTTCTTTATTGGTCACATATGTGTGGCTACTATAAGTGACTGTAGATACGCCGAAAAATTATTTTGAGTTTACATTTTATGTTGGAGTACATAGTTTGCAATATAATTAAAAAATAATGCAGTATAAATTATTACATGAAAATATTAAATATTCATGAATATGTTAAGTAACCATAAAAAATTTAACAAATAAACAGTTGAAGTATGTTATCAATCAAATAATCTTCGTTGCTACTACGTAAAACGATATGTTTCGCTTACAGAGAGTTGAATTTGGATATACTTAACTACTGTGAGTCAAACGTCAACATCCAACCATTGAAATGTAAAACGAAACGTTTTGATACACATACCCATATTATGAATGGACCGTTATACTAGAATATTGTCATTGATTACATTTTGACCGAACTTACCTCCATTAACTAGAATAGTGCCTCTCCAACCATAGTTTTCGAGTACCATAGCAGTGAGAGGCGCAAATACAAGGGTCCCCACACCGGACCCACACAGAGCTAAGCCTGTAGCTAGCGCACGCCATCTCTCGAAGTAAAAACCAACCGTCAACACAGCTGGCATATAGATCATACAGAAACCAATACCTGCAACGGAATAATTAGATTACTTTATATATAGCTGCAGTATTACAAGGTTTTTTGCTTTTGCAGTATTGAGTAGTAGTGTTTTCGTTATTAAATAGGTTTGTTTAGTGACGATATTCTTAAACACAAAAAGGCAGCTATCTCTTAGTTATTAGGAAAATATAGTTATAATCGTTTATAGTGTCCGAACGTTAAATATGACGTAATTGTTTTGCGAAGTTTGGTTTGCAAGCAAACTTTGGCTATGGTACCTACCGCTTTTAATAGGTAGGTAGTTATCGCGTAGCAAACAATACATTTTTTATGTTGTATGACATCCGTTTAATAGAGCTATTAGGTTATTAACACGTTCTTTAGGTGTCATTTAATTAATATTTACGTACACGTTTAAAGTTTCATCACTCGCGATAAAACATTTCAAGAGGTGCATAGTAAGTCATAGTCATAACTCATAACTGTGTTACGTGCAAAAGTGGAATCTGAGACTAGCCCAGACTTAAAATTTTGATTTATTTTCATTGTATATCCAAACTGACAAGTGGTTGAACTAAAATCGAGTAAGTACTTAATCCATGAACTTATACATGGCTTTATAAATATTAAAAATGGAAGATTATGGGAGGAATAGTTTCTTGTAAGTATATTAACTACTAACCTCCCATTATTCCATAGACCAGGTACAAATATTCAACACTCGATGCGAAATACGACAGGGCGAAGGCGGCACTCGATATCAAGCTACCTATAATGGTCACCACGCGGAAACCATATCTGAAAGGAAGTTAGACAATAATTATCAATTAATCAATTTATAAAATGCAGAATTTTTATATTTATATTTATAAATACAATAATTGTTTTTAAATAAAAAAAAAATCGTACTCACTTATTAGCCAATGCAGAAACAAACGGTCCCGCCAATAAATAAAAACCCTGTAGCAAGGAGTTCACTGGAGCCACCTGACCATCGCTTACCTGTTGAAAACAACGTGATATCATAGTACAAACAGATTTCTTTTACTTGTTTACAGTATTGGGAAAAACTAATGTATATCTTATTATTATTAAAAAATGGAACGTAGTGTGTTAAAGTACTATCTATTCAGGCCTCTGATGTTTATATTTTTATCATACAAACGTGGTGTTGCATACCAAACTAACTAATATGTAGATTAAATACTTAGACGCAGTTTAACTATTCAAATCTTTATTCTGAACACACCTTTCCAACTGATTAGTCATATTTAAAGCCTAAGGTGTTAAAGGTTTAAGCGGTGACATTCATTAATTATAATATGCAACAAAGCATGTAAGATTAAAAGCCCTTTAATCTTTCTTCAGTACATAAGGTAAGTTGTAATAAAGGCAGGTGAAATATATATTTGCTTCATACAATCATTAAACATTAAGTATCTCACGGCGCATATTGTTATACCTAATGAGTCACAAGGAAGTAAAATATAAATGAAACTGTTACTTAGATAAATATCACGCATGATAAGATTCATTTCCGAGAGGCGAGTAGTGAATATTTCCGATTTTATATTCTTTCGTTGACCGAATGGCCTTGTTAGGCGACAGTGGCATGCATGGCTGCACGCACATATTTGCTATGAATAATTAATGTCGCACTTAATTTTTTGTATAAACACATGTCAGCGTTTGGTGGGGCATTTGGATGGGTGAACATAATGTCGGTTACAATCTTGATAGGATCAATTTTGCGATAAATAAACCGAAGCACTCATAAAAAAATTGGTTCACCATTATAGAACACAACTTTCAACGGTTTATACGGCTATAACATTATATAAATTAAATATATAAGTAATAAGGACTAAAGTTTACCAAATTAAGTGTTTTGAACAATAGCTAGGTGTAGGATTAGTGAACCAGTAAAGTTGTAAACATTGTAGAGTTCATAGAACGATCGTGTACCGTAATATAAGCAGAATGTCTAGCTATGAGACCTCGCGTCACAAATAATGAGCTTTGTACTGGGCGCAGTTGTTTGTTCTTTGAAATTTTAATGACATAAAAGCTTTTTACAACCCGTAATTGTTTTACCTGCAATACTTATCTTCAAAAGTAATCCGAATTAAAAACTAAGAGTAAAAAGAGCCTAAATGCCAAGAAAAATAAATATGATAGCTCTATCTACAAATACTTTGACCCGAACAATAATTGTATTATTATGAATATGAAAATTATCTTATTACTATTATTTATGACTACAGAAGATTCTCGAATATACTTTAATTATGAAATAAAATAAATATTGTACATACTTTAGTTTAAATTTAGTACTAATTACCTACACTCAAGTAATTATTCAAAATACATAAAGATTTAAAATCAACTCTGTAAAGATTTAATCGATGTTGATAATGATTTCTACTTAAATGCAATTAAAGATAAATATAATAGGGTATAGAAAATTCAGTGTGGAATGTGCACCGTGAAGCCTCTCTAGGCTAGGTCATTGTCTATAACATATAAGTACTAACTATACTAACGGGACTAAATGTCTAAGGTAATACAAACACTATTAGAGCGAGGTCTTTACAACTTATTTTTAAGTTAGCATCGTGCATTATTAACTAAAAAATAATAATTCTACTTAATGCAAGTAATGTTCCTCATATTAGCTTAAATTTTTTATAGAAAATTGGACCAACCATAATCCGTTAAATATATCCAATGCATATTTAACAGATTATGGTTGGTTTTACAATTAAGTTTCGATTCATCTTACTTATTTGAATTGACTGATAATGGAAGTATACTTAATTTTTATACTGATATTTGTTAAAGCTATTTATATATATTAAACAATACATTGCGAAAATCTATATTCCCGCCTACAACATTTTCCTTGAAATAGTTTGTGTTGTCTGTTTGGCAAGCTCCCAACAGTTGCGTGTAGTATTGTAGCTGATTTATCTCGTGTATTTTTATCTTTCTATTTGTCTTTCATAAAAAGGTTTATATACTTTCATTTAACTTTCTATAGACATTTTTTATCTAAACTATTCAGGAATGTTACCGCAGCAGCATGATAAAATAACAACTTACTTTATAGCAAATATATCAATTACTTATTATAAACAAAATACTTCAAGACAAATTACTATTTAAAAAAAGTAGGATTACCTACAGGAAAATTGCGAAAAATTTAATATGAAAAATAAACGTAAACACCACGAATAGTATCAACAATTCTCATTCTCATAAGCAGCAGTTCTCTTAGTTTTATTGTTTTTATAAAGGCAGCTAGTAAACAACATTCTGTAGTAAGTATTTGCAATAAATATCGAGTACTCAGCACGCATATTAATTGTAGAATGTACGCAGAGGCAACCCTGAGAAAGTGGAAATGGAATAATTCCACGCATTCGTAATTCGTATTGATATGGCGTAAACCGCGTAATTAATTGATCGTCGCGTCGTCGCCAGCCAGTTTCTTTGACGTCTGTCCACGATTGAAGCTGGCTCCTCACGTACTTCCAAGCTTGACGAGTACGCATGACCATCGTCTTTGATTGAATTTGTTTGTGACTGAAATCACTAGTTACATAGTAGTGTCCTTATGTATGCTTAGATTTTTAAAACAACTACGCAACGGAACTGCCGCGGGTCTTTTTAAAACATAGAATGATTCAAAAGGAATGTTTATATTATGTATTTAATATGCATAGGTAATTGCACCCATACATTGCCAGCTCTAACAGATCTAGCACCAGCCCCAGCTATAAGTTAGAAAAAAAAAATCAAGTCTTGCCAAATTTGCATTTAATTTTAATAACAGTTACGGAAAATAATTATTGCAAGCCATATCGATCTAAATTGTTAAATGATAAATGTCATACCAATTATTAAAATGACCGTCCTAAATCATAATCGAGTCCGAATAGACATGCTAAGTGAAAGCTCATATTAGGTATAATAAGTTAGTAGGTATATTTAAGAAGGAAATAAAAAAGAAACAATTGATATCCAGTAGTGATATTGGATGTGAATTAATATCCTTTCATATTTAATTTTGCATTTGTACGATTAAAATATTGACCAGAATGTTTTATTACTAGATGAGTGAATTCTATGAATGAATGAAGGTTTATCGCTATGAAGCCTTGGCCTTAAGCTTAGATACAGTATAATTGTGCACTTGTGTCTCAAAAAACATAACCTTTTCGATGAATTTTATTCGTCTGGAAAATACACTGAAATTTTACGAGCTCAGTAAAATGGTCGTAATCTGTAATAATTCAATCTCAGAACAACAATTTATTTCAAAAAAAAAAATATGATTAAAGTAGCAGTCGTTCAAAAATAAACTCTTATTTAAAAAGCGTAAGCGTTCGACTGACGCATAACGAATATAATATATATTTACAAATTGTTAAAATTTAATCAATGTTGAGCAAACTGTAGCGCAAATGTAGGTCTTCATACATTGATTAGTTATCTGCATGAAGCTGACAGTTGACTAATTTTCACACAACTAGCCTCTGATTACTTGTCACTTACAGCAGATCACCTGCCACAGAAGTGGACCAACGTCCGATTATTTTTAAACGACCAATCCATTCACACTTACTCGTTAATTAGTATTCAATCTTGCAGCGACCTACATTTATTGAAACCTTGGTCTATAACTGAGTTATGTTTGATGTTTATTAGTGCTATAGAAAAAGTCTTTGAACATTGAAACGCGTCGATGCATAGCAGTCATGTGCGTAAGTTTAAAATTTAAATTTAAGTCTGACGGCTAACGCCTCGTTAGGTAAGCGTGTCTCATTGTTAAAGAACATAAGTATCACTGTAGCCCATAGCATTTTATTATTAATAATAATTATAGTGAGTAATTAAAAAAATATTCTAAGTACATAATGACAGATTGAGAATTCAATATCACGAACAAATATAAAACTCTATATTTTGTTATTTGTATGATTTAAATAGTTACTATAAATGATATTAAATTATTATATTTATTGTTAATACAAATTTATACAATAATAAAGAGATCTCTATTTATTATTTTACTAATTATATATAAAACAAAAACTAACATATGATAATGTTACCAATTATAACACGTCCGACACCGACCGAAGTAAATGGAATAAATTATATAGTTCTAGAAAAATATATCCGATTGAAGTGTACATTTTTTGTACGAATGTTAAATGAATGGGTAATAAGGTATATACAATAACGTATGGAGGCACGTTTGTGACGTGTCAACAGCGGCGTCGTACGAGGGTGTGGCCAGTCACAGTTTATAAATAGTCGTCACAAGATTCGTTTCGTTTTGAATTCATAATTAGGAAGACCGGTACTAAACCACTAAAAATCTTTGTTCTTTTTTATGTTTTTATTGGTAAGGTGTTCGTTAAATGTTAAACGTATATAGTAATATAATTTAAGCAAGTCAATCAATTTGGAATATAAATATAAAGGTACCAGGTACCAGCGAATTTTTACGAAAATCTAAAAGTAGGGAGATCCGATAATCAAGCTGCCGTTTAATAAACTGTCCAGTTATTTGCAAAATTTCAAACCTAATAATAAATGCATATTTTTGTAATGTGAGATATATTCAATGGAAATAAAGACGAAAACTTACATTAAATTCCGTCTGAATAGGTTTAATAAGACTTCCTCCACAGAAAAGTATTCCATCGACAATAAAATTGCACATAAATGAAGCCGCTACCACCATCCAGCCCCAACCACCATCTGGAGGTACAACCTGAAAATAAAGATAACATACAGATTTGATTTTTTTATAAAACTAATCTGTACCTATGCTAAAAATAATTAAACTAACTTTGTTGCACTTTGCTTTTAATGGATTTTGTTCGGATAATATCGTCAATACACTCTATTTTCACACTGATTAGTGGTTTTATTGAAACGTGTGTTATTTATGTCCAAAGAATGGTTGTTGAGAGATGTTTTGTAATATATAAATTCACAACTAAAATTTCCTTTTAAAATTTCTAGTTCATACAATAATATGTACATGTTCATAGAATAATCTGAACAGCTGAATGAAGAAATCTTCTATTTTAATGCTAATTTTATAAGACAGACGAGAAAACATAAAAAAAATGCAGAACAAACGTCGAGATGAAAAATGAAAAGAAATGATTTATTTACGCAATTTTCTTCAAAATTAAACAATTTTTCATCACTATCGGTTGGGGGGGCGACTTCAAAATCCCCTTTAGCATCCGTGGAAAACATTGGCTCAGACATGAAAAAATCTTTTCTATTTTTTCACTTTAAGCATATTTCATTGAATAAAATCGTCAGTTGCTATTGATATCATAACATTAATTTTATTATTTTTTCATCTATACAAGATGTGGTAGGTTCTGTTTGCCAAATTTTGACTTAATTTTATTTGACATGTGCATTTTGTACAGATAAATAAAATATTCACTCTTATAGAATATATACCTATATACATTTGAGAAAATACGGGTTCACAAAATTTAATGTTAATATTAAATACGATAATGTAGCGTTTAATCAGTGCAAAAGTTGCCTTATTATTCTTTCTGTGTGTCAGTTAAATGCTGGTCAATACACTCGTATACATTATCTTGTTTCACCAAAATTTTTATTTACAGTCATGACACCGTTTACTCAGACATAAAAAATTGGTTTTAGGATGTATTAGTAGACTATGCATAGCCTTAGAAAAGCTTCTGACACAGTGACCTTCTCAGCGAAATTTGATCCATCTCATCTATATAATCAATCACTTAATAACGTTATTGCTAGCACTGTTACTACCCATTTACAAAATAATATTTGTACATAAAGTAATTAGAAGTAATAAAACGTGTTTTTTGGTGCAGAGCTATCGTTTATTCGAGTTACATGTGATTTTATTTTTTATAAAATAGTTGTCTTTCAGTGTTTTAAAATGCCACCAGGATATATGTCCCAAATATAAGAGTTGCCCAAATGAGGGAGTCTAAAATAAATGTTCCAATTTTTTTTGCGATTTCCTTCCTCCTATTCCACAATCTTAAAACGGCCATTCTTTAATTGCAAGTTAATACCCTAGAAAATCAACAGCAACAAGGTTACAGTAATCTCGGTAAAGGCAAAAAAAATTGTGGAAAATAGGCAACCATTGATTAATTTTTCTGCAATGTTCCTCAATTTCCTTTTCCTTCTTATTTTCTTTGCTTTTAATTCTGACATTTTTTGCTATCACTTTTAACAATAGCTTGCACTGTACATTTCTACTTTTTCATTTTTTTCTCATTTGCATATTTTATAACATTACACCTTTACTTTAGAGGCGTTATCATCACAACTGCAGGTTTCTATACATTCTGACCTCGTTTCTATGATATCTGTTTGGGTTTTTGTGGATTTTTTACAATCCCACTGCACTTTATCGAAGCTTAAAATAACGGCATAAATGTGGTAACCAACAACCACAATTATGAATGAATTATAGAATAAGGCTAATTTCATAGCAAAAATCCGTAAACTGAGACATGTCTGCTCTTTTCATTTATTAAAATTTGTTCAAAATTAGATGGCCATGAATTAAATTGTGTACTGACAGGAAGACACACACTATTTTAACTGTGACATTTAACTTCAATTGATGTAATTTTATCATCTTTAAGTATTTCGGCCAGTTTTCAATTGCAAACCATAAAAAATTACAGAACAAATATATGCCCAGATTTTATACACGCATAAGATTTCTAATTGTTTTATATAATTAATAACCAAGGGGATTATTGTTTATGGGTGGCCTTGCCCTAGCTTAGCTTAAATTTTTTTTGAGCAAAAGAAAAAACAATAAAGGTCCAAGTATTGCTTACCAATGCTGCCTCTGGTTCGGGATCATCTGTGGGTGTATCCCGTCCCAAGCCGCTCTCATCTGATGAAGGTGTCTCAAACGGACGCTCGTCGGTCGCCACTCTCTGCACCATTGTGTCCACTGTAGAAATACGAAGTGGTAAATCAGGTCACCATATTTATTGCATTTGATATATAAAGGGTTATAGAAATGGGCTGAATGTAATTATTACTAGTTTTGTAACAGATTTTGTATATTTTTATACAGAATGATATTCGCAATAAAGACAAGAGTTTTGAAACGTAAATAATTAATATATATGAAACGAAAAATGCATTAAATTATTGTAAAATTTAGTTTTATTAAGTTAAAATCGTTTAAGTATTGTAAATCGTATAAGTGTAATCTAATTTTATTAAAAACGCTTATTACACAATAAATGAAGACATTAATGATAAAAATATGTGGATCCTTAATTCGAATATAGTTCCCGAATCAAGAACAGGAAGGTTATTAGCAGTTTATGAATATTTTTGTATTTGTAATGGTAATATCTTCAACAAGACGTTTAGATAATTATTAAAAAAAGTCTTTGATTTAATATATAAGGCTCTAAGGCGTGCTAAAGAAGTATACATTGGTAAATACATCTATATGTATGTATGTGTCTGTAAACTTTAAAAACATAACCCTCCGTCCGTCACAATCGATATAAAGAATACTATCAATTTCTTGACCATTCTTCTTACTGCAGAAATGGTAGTTTGTTTTTTATAGAAATAGCGTAATTTTTATTTTTTATAATATAAAATTTGTAAAAGTTCATTTGAATAAAAATGAATTGTGTTTGTGTTTGTAGAAATAAATAGGTTTGTATTATGATAGGACACGTGTACGTATTTCTTGTTTAATAACAAAATATGCAAACGTAAAACGTGAATAGAGGAGAATTAAAGACACAGCTGTACAATAAATGTGTCGCATTATGGACGCAAAACAACAAATAACTATTTAATTGACCCTGACTATGATAGTTACTGGTTCTATCCAGAAAACTTATTACGTATTGGATTTTAATTTTCTATGTATCATAGACGAAACTTTAAACAATGCAATTTCACACTTAATTTTAAACTTTTAAATAATATATTGTTTCCGAAATAGATCTATTGTGGTTACAGATAATATGTGCAATGTAAGTTTACAAGTTTCTTTGAGATTTGCACTTTCATTGAGAGTTAAATTTATATTAGGAAAATTGGAAAATGAAACTGCTAGAATTTGCACAAGAGACGGAAGTTTTGAACCCATTATGTCTTACGTCACCTATCTAAAAATACCTTTTCAAACTTCATAATTCAACTGACACGTTGAAAAACTATGCGTGTACCCATAGGTAACTAAATAAAGAGTAATCGTGCAAATCGGCATGCTAGGTCGCGTCAGCCTTAGAAAGAAACTACTGAAACGTATCAATGCCAGTCGACACGGGTGGTGGTTATCCTACCTCTTTTTTTACGCAATAAGCGGGCAACTGAGCGGTGGTTCGGTAAGCGATCAGCACCCCGAAGGAACATTGACATAGATAGTGCAAATGCATTACCGCTTTTAAGGGGAAAGGGATGAAGAAAAGGAAGATGAATGGAAGGAAAGATTGACGGCAGGAAAGAAGGAATGGACTGAGAAGGGTGAGGAAAAGGAATCGGGCCTCCGGCGCCCCCACTCGATTTACGAAACACAGTACCATGCTACTATTTCTCGGATATTTTTTTATATGTTGTATGTATGTATTGTGGTACTTCCCCGGTGCGTTTACTCAGTTCATTTGACTTTAGCATTGGATACTACGTTAATTAAATGGTCCAGGTTAGTTTATCAGTTAAGTGTTATTAAATAAAATGTGCTTATACTTTAATTTATAATTACAAAATATAATGTTAATTTGGATTTGGATATCAAGGAAAGGTAAAAGAATGACAAAACAGTTCGATGAAAAGGGACGAACAGAATTGTACGTAATTTTCCTATCGTATAGGAAAAATTAAGGCCTGTGATAAGCTCGGGTATGTAGATCGATGACCGTGTAACCCTTTTGTTATTACCACGTAAATCACGACAAGCGAGATAATACATAATATTGATAAATAATTTACAATGCCTTTGTAGCCATAATTATTCCTTCATACAACAACTCATATAAATTGTTATCAATGAGTACGTATAATGCGGTAAATAATCATTGTTATTTTATAGAATTTGTAGTTTGATTACTAAGTTTTAGCACTTTTAACAATAAAATGATTGTCAAAACTTGAAGCAAATATTTTTACGGAAATTAAAATTTCAATGGAATCGGTTATTAATTAATATCATAAAGTACTTAATTATTCGATCATAGGTAAGTATTTATTTACAGTGTATCAAGCTAAAATGTTAATATCGCATGAAAACGAAAATCCGATAAATTTAATGACCATTACAGCCGATTAGATTATATGCGATAGCTAAAAGCTCTCTAAAAGGACTAGAATTTCTCAATATTTACACATACTTTACGCAATTTCGGTTACTTTAATCTATTTTTAATATTATACCTACCTAACTTCGTATGTTACATATTATGGTGCAATCAGTAAATGAGTTAGAATTTGACTATCTATAGATAATCATACTAATATTATATTTTTATTAGAGTAGCTTTTATCCGTAAATAAATAGTGTAAGATTATACGTAGTAAGATAGTGATTGTTTATGAACAAATTTATGGTTAAGTCGCATCTTGTTTATATATTAAGTTCTACTTCAGTTTATTTATACGTACTCGTATGTTGATAATTGATAGTGATGAAATGTAAATTATCGTGTTTACTCTTGCGGGGGTTGCTTTGCAGTGTTAACAGTCAAACGTCAAATAAGAGAAAACAAGATAGCGAATAAAGATAAATATTTATAGTGAAGACATTTTTCTATTTTGGATGTTAATCCTTACTGCGGGTGAAACATGAAGCTTTTAATACATGGAAGATTTACAGAAGGCACAGTTAGAACGCTTCGCCACGAATTGGCAGTGGCAGATTTACCAGCAGGCTGAGTAGGCTCGAGCCTAGGGCGGCAGATTTTGGGGGCGGCAAATTTGGGGGACGATTTTTTTTTTACTGAGTCGATTATTTTTAACTGTTTCACTGTTTGTAAGCTAATCGAAGCTCTAAAATATACTATACCCTGAAGATTTGTAAATCCGCCACTGCGAATTGGCTTGCACCAGGGAAGGTAGCACACCCTCACACTACTATCGGCGTGAAATTTGTATCACGTGTACTAGCATTAAGTATCATGTGAATGCGACTGTGTTCGTACGATAAGTGGGGGAAGAGGAGGCCCGAATCTTTCTTTTATGTGATAGTGAGTATGTGAGCTGGTGCTTCGCCCGATGGTAAGACATCACCACTGCCCATAAGCCTCTGCAAATACGTTCCCCGCTTTTAAGAGGTAGTGGGATGAGAAAGCATTGACGACGGGAATAAAAAATTACGATTTTAGAAAGGCAGTCCGAAGTAGCAATTCAATAAGATATATGTATTATACCTTATAACCCGATATATAAAAAATTATAATACCGTAAAAAATTACACTTTTTTTCAAATTAAGAATTCAAGCAATTTCAGTTATCGAGTCAAATTAAATTTAATGACTAGGTTATATAAGACCGTAATCATGATAGACTTTGGTTAATATAAGGCTTCCGGCAGCTCGCCATCCTGGCGTCTATTATGGAGATACATCATCTGAACTCTATGTGAACCCAATTACACGAATTATCTTCTGTTTGTAATCAAGCTGTAATTGTTATTGTTTGAAATATTCCAAGCATATTCTTAGTAAAGTCAATTCATAAATATTTAATTGGGTTTGTTTTAAAAATAATTTATTAATAGATAAGCAATTTATCGTTATGGCGTACCGGTATAATATAAGTATTACGTGTGATACTTCAGTAGTCATTCATGCCTGCTTTCATTGGAAATGAAAACAAGACAATATTTCACAATAGAGACACAATTTAGAATGTAGGTATTCCATTCTTCCAGAGATTTCAATATCGGTGTTTTTATTACTAACCTATTTAAATGATAAAATGTAAAAATCAATATTAATGTCTAATTCCTAATCAACTAAAAGCTATATTACTTACTGTTACTCATATTAGGATATCTTGCGATGTTGGATTAACAAATATTTAATATCCCAGTTCATTGGATTAAGTAAAATAGCAGACTACTTATATGTTCCACAGTGAAAACGTAACTGTGTTAATTATTCGAAAAATATTATGTTTATATCGCATAATGTTATGTTAATTTTCAAGTTCTCTGCCATTCAACACATTAATGTTCAGAATCAGGTTTTGCTAGCGTTTGATATGAATACTGCGCATAAAATTTTTCAGAGGTATGTACTTCCTGTAGGAATATTTTTGAATATTCTCTTTAGTTTTTGACAATGTTAAATGTTATGATTTTTTATGTAAGACTTCACCATATGTTGTGTTGATTTTTAATCCCGTATTTTAGATCTTCCGATGTGAAACTCCAAGAGATCAGCTATACTGTAAAGAGAGATGTCTTGCGAACATTGTTCAGTCTGAAAAGCATTTTCTGTAGACTTATAATAATTGTGATCTGGAAAATTGATATTGAAATCAACGTTGTCTGCAGAAATTCGGGAAGGAAAGTATTATTTGTATACCTTAAACATAATTTTATTGAAAGCCTCCAGTTTGACATAAATAATCACCATCTTACTAAGTATAACTCTTACACTACTCATTTACGTATAAAAGCTATTCTAATAAAAATATAATATTAGTATGTTTATCTATAAATAGTCAATTTCTAACTAATTTTACTGATTGCACCATAATATGTAACATACGAAGGTTGATAGGTATATTAAAAATGATTTATCAAAGCTAAAAAAAAATAGTCGACACGTCCCAACGGCTCGGCTTTCTTTGGTATAATTTATAAGGATGCTTGTAGAATAATTTCAACATTCACCATATTTAAAAATGCACCAAAGGAAAAGTTAAATGTTTGTATGTAACATATAAGTAGTTAATTGGTACAATTTAGTCATTAAAACTGATAGAGATCGACTGGAACTAGTTACAGCTGTCAGAAGCTTACGTGTAAATCAGACGATTTGCGCGAAATGTGGTCGCAGCGACTTTCCATATCTTCAACTAGTTTGTACTAGAAATGATCTGTACTAATTATAGCAATATTTAATTATAATGGAGGTTATTTTTTTAGATGTGGGGATGGGCAAATTATACTAAATGACCGGCCGCTTTGAACTGAAAATTACGTTGGTACCTACCTACATTGTGCTGATAATGCCTACTAATGTTTAGTCTATTATTTTTTATTCCTCTAGTGAAATGCCTGTTATTTATCAGATATTTATACCCGGCGATCAGAAGATAAAATACTAGTTGAAACAACATGTTTTCATGAATTATTATACAGTTATATTCCACAATCACTTGACATTTAAACAGGTGTTTTGAGAAAATGAATTGAATTCGATCAAATCTTTGTACCTAATAAAAAACATTATTCATTTAAACTCATATTTTATAATTTAGATATTGCGTATATAAAACAGATTTAAGGAATGCAATTTTTAGGTGTTCGACTTTATACTAAACTAGCTGCGCCCCACGGTTTCACCCGCGTAAGTCCGTGTCCCGTAGGAATATCGGGATAAAAAGTTGCCTATATGTTATTCTAGTTGTCCAACTGTCTACGTACCAAATTTCATTGCAATCGGTTCAGTAGTTTTTGCGTCAAAGAGCAACAAACACACACACCTTACATACTTTCTCATTTATAATATTAGTAGGATTAATAAAAACTCAATTACAGGTGATAATACAACAATTACATACGGTGTCGTACTTGTAAAGTTACTTGTTTCAAGTGTAAATTACAAAAAGCAAGGAAAACATGTTTATTTACTATTTCTTCGCAGTCTATGAAGGGATTGTTTGTAAACATACACTTAATACGCATGAATTGGAAATGTCGACTAGCGTTAACATAGCGTAAATAAGATCTGCTGTAGTCTGTAGTTATTATGTAGGAATTAAAAATATTAAAAATTTGCTAATAATTACACATTTAAAAATTTTACTTTACCTTAATATTTTGATAAAACTTTGCCTATTTTTATAGCGTTAGATACATTGTAGTGACCTAAACCAAATATTATTTTAAAGAATGCGTGAACAGAACTGATTATTATCAGTTCTAACTTCCTATGGTCAGATAACCATATTGGCTTGTGGATAAACATGTCCTCTGGTTAGCAAGACTTAATTGCAAATATTAGTTTCTTTTTACAAAAACGAGTTTGGATAATTTGATGTCATGATAAATGTGCTTTTAGTACTTATATGTTGGGAGTAATTAATAGCATTTAATGTAATTTATTGTACTATTCACTTAATTGAAAAAAAAATATTAGTAATATAATATATTTATTATTAACTAAAATAATAATGCATGTTGTAAAACAACTCTATTGCTTGCCCTATAACACAAAATTGTCACAGCGACATAATTCATTCAGTACGAATGAATGAAAAAATGATATCGATGAATGGGCCATTCATATTTGTCGGCGCCAAAGACGGTGAACCCAAGAATTCTTTTGAACTTGAAGCGCCACAGTTGTCCCACGCCTAGTAAAGGAGCACGGTCGTCACTTCTAGGAATTTAGAAAACATTAGGTTTGTAAAAAAAAGCATTCTATTGATAGACCCTATGGACTATCCACATTATGGAATATTCCTACGGATTTTCACACGTTGTTTTTCGGTTGAGGAACATGGGGATTGTTACAATTTTTTAGCGTTGATTGTATGCTTGATTATTGCTTTTGGATTTAGGTTCAAAGTATGCAGTTTTGTTAAAAAATTAATATATAAATTTGTTCAACAATATATTTAGTAGAATGATATCATCACCGACGCCAATTAGCCTTTATTTGATCAAAAATTACGATGTTACCACATCGAAAGATAAGGGAATTCTTATACATATGGACTGCCGGCATGTATTTTAATAAAAAAGAAATAGTTTTATTTTAAAATTAAACGCTATATAGGATCTTCATTAAAAATTTATATAAGAAATGCACTCTTTTAATCTGTCATAATTATCTACAAAAATATTCTCTGGCACATTGTAATATTAATCTCGCCGCACGCTAAGAAATGGGGTCAACTTACAATTTGACAACCAGTCGTTTATCTCGAATATCAATAATGCTATCAGACAAACACACATGCGAGCAATATTAAAAATGTTTGCTCAAAGTATAAAAACGACTATTTAGTTGATTGTTTGTAATTCTGAATACAAATATAGGTTAAGGCTAATACCGATAAAATCTAATACTCCATAATTATATAAGATATTTCAAATTAACGAATATTGAAGTAAATCATAGTGAAGACTGAGTTAAGTTTAGGTAAATTAGATTCTAAGTTTAAATTTCAGGCTGCATTACGTCAAAATTTAATTGGTTCATTTTCAAGAAATAAGATTGATAAATTATTGATTAGTTAATCATTGTTTTGGTAAGTAATTTATTTATTTATCTAAGTTTTATTAATTATATCGCACTAAATTACAAAGAAAAAGTAATTGTTTTATTAATTAATTATTATAGCAATATTTGCATATTAATAGTTTTTATTAGGTACATATTCAAATAATATTTTTGCCATAAATCGTTTATATACTCCTGCTAGAAATTATAGAATTACAGAATACAAAACGGTATTCAAAATTTATAAATAAAATGTAACAACGGAAAATGCGGCTTTTTCGGTTAGCTTATAGGTAATGAATAAATGTCCAATCAGTCCCAATTGAGCCTGACAAGTTTTATGTCCTGTCTGAACGTAAATAAATAAAAAATGCATTTCAGTAAAGGTCGAATACAATATGAGCTTTGTAACGTGTTTAGTGTTTACATTCACTGGAAACTAGTTTTTTGTTTCAAGGCTCAATGGGTGAAACCAACACAGATGGTCCTGCGCTGCCCACAAACTGTAACAGGTCCGATATATTTATATTACACATGGAATGTTCTATTTCCATTTTATTTGAAAAATTTCTTGTAATGAAACTGCTTTCGAAAGGTCTATCTTTAACAATTTGGAATAGCAAAGAACTACATAGTCCTTTGCTCGATATTAAGGAATGTATTTAAATCCTTATTAACGGACGGACCTAAATTCGTCCCAAGCTATTATCCGTATTGACATTTACCGTCGTTTGCCCTCTACTTATCATACAAGACAAATAAAATAAACATTAATTAATGTATTTCTGTTTTAAATATTTATTAATTTAGACACATTTTAGCATGTTGTAGTAATGAAATATATAAATGTAATTAATGCCGCGGAAATACTAATATTTTAAATGGACCTAGCAGTTAATAGGAAATCAGAAATGTAACTTGAATAAAATTTATCTATTTTTGAAAAGCTTAAAGTGTATGGGTAACGCAAAACCTCTACATATGCATTTCATTGCAATTTGCAACCATTATTCTTGAAACGTAAAAAGCCTGTGAATAGTGATTGGTAATAAAACAAACTGACTACCTAAACGATCTTACTTTCTCTTCGTTTATTGAATTTCAAAAGGTCTTTGACTTCAAAATTTTCCTTGCAACTTTTATGTCGGTTACCGTAAGTTATGTTTGTATTGCATAAAATAAATATGTGTACAGGGATTTACTATTTAAATAGTCAACGTTACGGTATAAATTGGCGTGAATAGATAAGTTTGAACTAAGCAACGTTATCTGCTAACTGAAGTCGAGGGTAAGGTCAAATATAGCAATCACAACCGAGTTTCTCATGACCATTGACGTATTTGATGATAATAATTTAAATGAGTTACTTAAAAAGTGAAGACAATACGTTGATAAGATTCAATGATATACATGCGTTTTAAAAATATAAAGCACCTACTTTTAGCTTCAAATTTGCATCAAACACGTTTTTAAAACTTAATTGCCTAATTTCCTACTACTTAATAACTTAATCTCATGTAATTTTTTTAATTACATCAGTCAATCAATATTTGTTTTTGGTTGATTATAATTAGTCTTAATTAAATGAAACCGCGTAGATTAAACCTGTATGATTGAGTGATTATTATGCAAAATCAATATGTATGGGTTCATTCTTCATGCTTAAATGCTAACAAATCCACTTTATGAATTAATGTATACTGTAACTAAATTAAATACCGTTTCCACGTTTAAAGATCATTTAAACTCAATTCAAAAAGTAACCTTGGGTAAAAATATCCCTCTAGCGTGAATTTCCGTTTATTTTATTACATGGTTAATTGTTATTTAACAAAAACCTGTATTATAGTATACTCGATTTTGAAACTCGAGAACGACATTTGTTGTAGAGGTGAGAACGTGTCGTGGACCAAAAATAGTTACGTCTGCGCATCTCGTGCTTAAAGTTTAAAAATAAGCCGTAACTAGCTTCTTAAGATGTCACTCACCCTAATGCACCGACACTATCGAAGAGACTCGTCCGTGCAAAATCTAAAAATCCTGAACTTCACAAGTACCACCGAGTAATCACCGATTCCGAAATGCCGGCTTTTTAGCATAAACGCGAACGCGTCGCTAACACTACCGTCTTTACAAAATTTCAAAATATAACACGTGCTAATATTTACGAGAATGAAAACGGGACTATCAATACACAATACACATTAAGTTTAAATATAATTGATTTATTTTAATGTTAACGTAATAAATTTTATGTGTGGTAGCGCGTGTCTCCGTCGCCGGTTGAGAATGTACTGAGTGGCGCCGGCGACCGACGGCCATGTTTAAAGCATGTTGTAGTTAAGTCGATAAAAAATATTTTGTTTCCATTTCAGCGTACGTCCTGTGCACTCAGAGGGTCAGTAAACGTCATAAGCTTTAATTGACAATATGACCTAACTCTGACGAACACCTCTAAATAAATAAACTTTTGCTCTACCTCACGATCCATAGAGCAGTAATAATATAAATAAAAAAACATATTATATACCATACTTGATATCCGACAGATAACTCGCATTAACTATATTATATATGAAACTCCGTTAAACTTAGCACAGGCCATCGACACCCTTACTTTCTTTTATATCATACTGCTTTCATATAATTGTTTAAAACCATCGCTTCATATCGGCTTCATTGAAAGAAAATAAGGTTTTTTATGAATTAACTTGACACCAGTATAAAAATTCTAATACGGGTTAAATAATTACAAGTCAATTTCGTTTGCTTTTTAGATCACCAAAAATAGGATACTTCAGTTAAATACCACATTTGCAACAATTACAAATGATTATTATTATTTTATAAATTTGTGTTAAATTTGAAAAAAGAAATTATTTAATAAATATTTCAACAAAACAATCTTAAGTTTTTATTAAACTAGCTTTATTGAAAATCGTAATTTAAATGAAGCTTTACAACAGATTATTATTACTAACGGTCCATGTTAATTAGCTATGCTTCTAATTAGCAAATACTGCTTAGGCTTTACCCCTAAGTGCCATAATTAACAAGAGTTCAAGATAATTTTTATAAGAGCTTTCATATCATCTTTAAAAAATATATACACAGAGTACATATTTTTCAGTTACGCAATGATTGTGGGTACACGCACTTACAAATAGAAAAAAGTCGTTTTCAAAATTTCTCAAATATACATTTTTAAATAATACAAAACAAATATAACGTACGTTTGGTACCTACTACGTACGATAATGAACGAAATTTTACTGATAACATTTAAAAATATACAATGTTAAAACCACGTAGGTAATGTTGTGTATTTTATTACGACATATAGGATGACATGTAAAATAGGATGTATTGAATATATATAATCTATAATAATAGTAACTAAGTATATATTTGGCAACCTTTCAGTCAACCAAGGAGCCAAAAAATTTGGACCGCACGTTATTAGATTGCCAATAGGCTAGATAATCTCAAAGACCTGATTGTGAAAGTATATAAATAAACAGTTTGCATAACGATATACTATTTTATAAGTGAACACCTTATTTCGAGATGTCGAAAGGGTTATTTATGTGTATAGAAAAAAAGTATATTTACCTCAAAACTGAATTAACTTGAGTATCGATCTACTGTCTACTGTTTGCTTTATCAAATCCAAATGTTCATTTTATTAGTCTACAACACATATCGAACATAGACCAGTTTATTTAAGGTACCAAAAAAAAAAACAATACATCAACAACCAAACAACAAACAACAACAACATGGATTAATCCCGATGTCAAGGAAATGGAATAATGCTATTATATAAAATGCACATGATTCTAGCGACAAAGTTTAAGGAAAATCGTACAGTTATATCGTAAGAGGTTACCGGTATTTTCCCTAAAATAAACAACATGTTTCATTGAATATTCTGCGTACCACCATGGCTAACTAGATATTATAGCCAAAGATAACATAACACTATCTTATAGCTAAATATCTAATTTTATGTATATTTTTTAATATCAATTTCATCAGCTCAGATCTATGACATCCTTATTCGTTACTAATATTAATTTGTAATGAAATTGATTTTTTTTGTTAGTCTTTCTTTCACGTCGCAATGAACCAAATTCGTTGTGATCCATACTAATATTAAAATTGCGAAAGTAACTCTGTCTATCTGTGTGTCTGTCTGTTACGCTTTCACGCCTAAACAACTGAACCAATTTTTTTTGTTATTTGGTATGAAGGTAGAACTGAACTTGGGAAAGGACATAGGACAATTTTTATCGCGAAAAAATGGTAGGAGTTGAAATAGGGAGATGAAAGCGATATAACCGAATTCCACGCGGGCGAAGTCGGGGGCAGCTAGTTGTAATATAAATGCAAAATGGCAATAAATGTAAAACTTCGAGCAAAACATAACTTATGCGTGTGTTGTGGAGATAAAAGACTTTCAACACGAATATAATATTTTGCGATATAAAAACGGGAGTTAATGTTGCATAAAATGATTAAATGCACTCAATACACATTATTGAAGTAAGTACGTCCTAGGAGGTATATTATTTTACTTATATTTTACTCAGGACTATTTCATATGTTCGCTCTTAAAATCAGTGAATTTAAATTATCTTTTTTATTATATGTGTATTTTTCTAAATTCAGTCTCATCACCATCAGCCCATAAATATCCCTACAACACAGGCCTTTTATGAGGGTAATTCTAAATTCAAATGCAAGTTATATATTCTATCGGAAATTAGATACGGTTTTCACATTTCTATTGCTGCTAAATGCTAATACATTTTCATAATCCTATATCCCTATCGCAGATTTATTCTCTGTAGTAAAATTCTAGAAATGATAGATCTTTTGTTATATAATTTATAGCGAAAGGACCACACAAGCAAATAATGTTTTTATATCATGTGTTTTCGTAAGACAATAAACAATCACAGGAAATGTTTATAACCCATCTCTATTCCAACCATATATATTTATAGTATAGAAAATGTTGAAGGAAGTTTTATATTATGTCTCATGATTTCTTTTATGCACATTTACATATTTGTATATTTTAAATCATTTATTTTATTCAGTTAAGAAACAAGTTCAATAAAGGCATTGCACGATGAAACCTTACCAATGGATTGATGGTTGATTAACATAGAAAACATAATTTATTTCGTTTTAGTATTTAAATGTTTCATGGCTTCTTTATTATAGCTGTAGAATATTTAAGCAGGTGTTTATAAAATTATCTTCAAAATGATGTAAAGTACTCATATGATATTTAAGTATGCATAATATATTTGAGACGTATTATTTCTTGAGATTTATAGCTACCGACTGTAAATGCAAATGAAATGGGATATTTATATGATAGTTCTGAAAATTGAAAGACGATTTAGATTGGTTGAAATAAATACATAACTTCTCAAAGACATAATTATTTCAATTTGGAATTTCCGATAGATGGAATATATTTTTCCTCGATGGTTATTTAGTCCGTTATCCGATGGACATATGTAGGTATATTTATATTATAGAAACCTATGCATGAAACAATTCATACGACGAAATGCCAATTATATATTTATAAGCTTGACTAAGTTAGTAGAAACTATTCTTATAGGTAATTTATTTTTAACTAATAATTTAAAAGCTAAGTTAGCTTTTAAATTATTAGTAATATTAATACAGATAATCTATTTCTAATTTTAGGATAAATACTAAACAGGTGACATTCTCGTACTAGTTATTGCTTGTTTTATTTACAGTATTCCCTATAACCGTCCTCATCACGCATGCTATAAGGTCTCACCTCGTGACTGCCATCAGTATGCCGGGGGAATTCATTTTATGGCGCCACAACCTTATGGGACTTTCTGCAAGGTAATTAACCTCTAATTGAATTTAATATTTTAGTCGGTAATGCTCATTATCACATCTATAGCAATGTTTTTTTTAATTACAAAGAGCCACACCGAATTGAAAAGATTTTGAACTGTTGCGGTGCTAGTGTTTCAATTTTGTTTTTACCTATTTTCAAAAATTTGTGGGACCTAAAAAATAATAATCTGTGCGACTTTATTAACAAATGGATGTTTTGTTTTACGTTGTATTCTACTTACATCTTGACAATTAAAATTGTTCATATACCTATCATAACCCTCATAGGAGGCCTGTGTCCCAGCAGTGGAAACATATATGGGCTGATGATGAAGTATACTAACTATTTGGTAGCTTTAACAATGTAATGACGATTAACATGTTATATTGAATATCTTTTGAATACCATCACAAAAATGTTGTACCAGTTTAATGCTATAACAGTCACATTTTTGTAATATTTTATATGCTACAATTATTTATCTATCCTTGTATTACGATATAGCAGGCAATTTTGCACATTTTCCAATCATATTATTTCTTCCTTATTAACTTGGTCATATATGGCCTTAGTTCCAACAGTAATTTTCTATTGCATCGTCAAGTTACAATTAATCAGTAGTTTAATGTAAATGCGCCTCCACTGTAATTGCCGTTGTAAGAGCAAAGACATCCTCAACAATTTAGAAATATCACTTAAAATACTTGTTTTGTAATTTAATTTTTACTATTACCTTTGAATTGATAAATATTATTTTATTGTAGCAGGAAGACGATTTTGTGCCAGTAACAAGAAGAGGGTCCTATACCAGTTTGAATTAAACTGTTATTAATTTTATTAAGCAGGTGCGTAAAATATATAAGCCGCCCTTGCCTATAATTATTATCATGTTTTTTTTTCTGTTATTGTGTATCTATCTTCATTTATCCATTATATTATAGCATAATAATGAATAATGTTGGGACGAGTATTAACTGCAAATTAAATGCTTCGTTTTAAAGTCTGGAAGTATTCGAAATCATCAATCAAATAATTTTTTTGCCTTAACTTAGTTATGGAAATTAAGAACACTGATGCACTTGATGGTCAAATATATTTAATTATTAGAATAAATTGATCTCATGGTTGTTGTATAATAGAAAGAAGTTGCTGTGAAGCCTAGTTTGATAGTTCAGTAGCATTTTTGTTGCCAATAGCTGTCATCAGCATAATTTGAGCATAATCTGAATTGAATCAATCGTGTACGCATTTTCTATAACATGTTTATACATTAATGTTCTTTATGAGATTATTTGTTATTCTTTTACATTAAACAGTCTGTATGATTTTAAACTAGCTTAAAGTGCTTTCATTGCATAAACGTTATATATTTCTGCTTTTTTCACGGAAATGTAATAAACCAATCGATAATTAATGCATTTAACATAAATCACAAATTTGTTTTTTATTCCCTAGAAATAAATGTAAAATTAGATTAAATGTGAATATCATGTATTATTTTTAGTGTAATTAAGTATCTTATATGTATTTATACATCACATAGAAAACAAAGACGATAAACGATCAAAGATAAAGCTCATAATATCAATGAAATTTATTTAAATATTGCTATTGTATTGCCTCATATTACATGTATATGATGACCCAAACGTAGATAGTAAAATTAAAAAAAAACATTGAATCTGTGTTTTTAATCATCTATCAACCATATATCCGATATTAAGGTCAAATGGAATGTAAGGAAATAAAAACACCTACTCACATACGTCACAAGTCATAACGTATGTCACAAAATACCAATAAGGTCGTAAGATTAGTTTGTTTTCTTACATAAAAATATAATTATAATTTACTGGATTTTTTGCAAATAATTCGTAATTTTAAGTTAAAAGCTTTAAGCGTAAAGCTTTACGGATAACAATTATGCGTTATAAATGCTTTATGAGCATTCAGATACATCAGGGTCACCAATATGGGGTTTGTTGAGAAAATCAAACTAGTTATAAAAACTTGAATTGATTTAATTACACCACATATCGAGACCTGTAATTCAGTAAGTGAAATTTAACGGTTATCTGAAAGAATACATATACACTTGGCTTTTGATACAACATCCATGTTCTTTTCTAAACGCCACAGATAATGTAATAACATAACACAAGCAACGTTGTTATATTTACTATATTAACAACAGTTCTGAATGAACGGAAACATATTTTTTACTTAAAACAGTGTCAAGGAACAATGAAATTCATTGGTATTCAGTCAGGATAGTGTCGACAATAATTCCTTGCAAATGCAATATGGCCTTTAAAGGTTGTTACATCTACTTACAACATTCATCTTTACATCAAATAGACTTAATGTTTCAATTACTCACTGTTAGTTGGAATCGATTACAAATAAACTGTCATCAATTTGAATATAAAAATTTATATTCCTATTGTTCTCAGCAGCTTCACTACTGTTTTTTATCATTTTAAACACTTTCATAGAAGGACGTACTTCCCTAATTTGTTAAACTTCCGTAAAAACAGTCGGTAAGCGAGAAATTGTATGACATTGAAATAAAATTCGATTTTTTTTTAATATTCAGAATATTCATATCAGCTTCTAGGTTAATAATAACAATAACAATGTTTGCCTTATTAACATATTTTTTCTTATTATACGGCGTCTAGAATAGTATAAAATTATCTGTGACGGCGTGAATGAAATCTGATGAAATCGTAGCATTTTGTCGTAGCGGAAGTGAAGGTTCCTTTAATAATATTTTATCATCTACATACGCGGAAACTAGATTGCAAAATCGTGGTCAGTATGCCTTTGTCGTTTTATAAAGTTCTTGTAAGTTGTACATAACATATCAATTTAAAATCTTATCATATTATTTTTATAGTTTGATTTTCTTACCCGACATAATTATATTTTTGTTTTTATATTACAAAATTCATTTATTGATCAATGTTGGAACCGATAATGTTCTGTGTATATGTGTGTATACTGTGCATATTTATACTGTGCATATGCATACAACATGATAAAATAACGACTATCTTAATAGTTTACATGCATAAAAAAGCTTTGAGGTTTATTTCATTTATGTTTGTTTTAAGATATACCTTTTTATGCCATAATCGGGCAACTGAGATGGTTTCGCCTGATGGTAAGCGATCACCACCGCCCATAAATATTTGCAGAGGCCTCTGCGAATGTAAGGGGTGAGAAAATGATTGATAACTGGAAAGAAGGGATGGAATCAAATGGAAAGGGTTCTCACCGCACGTAACATGGTCATGGCCTGCTAGTATTTTCCGTCGGTTTTCTGTAAATACCTAAGCAGTCACTGAAAAGATTCTCTTCCAAATCACGTCTCCGAATGGGTTACCTCGGTATACTTTTGAAATCAGTAATCCCATATTTTAAGTTTCGCATTATCTGCTTACTGTTATATACTCATGAACATTAAATTAACTTATTCAATTATTTCGGCCTCAGAACTCTAATTGGCTGACACCTTGACCGTCTTACTCATTACAACATGAAATCTTCCGATTCGGAATAAATTTAATACTTTCTTTGCCTTTGGAATTATGAATAGTTATTATTCTGTAGTGCAATAAAAAAAAATATTTCTCGATAAGGAAACAGAAGAATTGAATAACTTACCTAGCTTTCCTTATAAGGGTAGTCAAGTCTGATAAATAATATGCATTTTTAAATAATTTCATGGAATTAAACAGAATTAAATATGGATGAAGTTCGTTAATTCTTTTTTTGATTTATAAAATTATGTTAAAATAACACAATTTATAAGAAAAAAAATACCGAGCAAAGCTCGGTCATCCAGGTACTATGTATTACAGTCGAAGATATCTTTCCTCATTCGTCAAGTTGGTTGCATAAATTTTTACTTTTTATACTAAATCCTCTTAAGAAAATTGGAAACTTACAGAATTGAAATTTTACATGCCACACAGGAATTATTTGAATTTTTTTTCAGCATGATGCATGATGAGCATGATACCTCTACAACAACCTCTATTTAATAAAATAATTAATTGAATAATGTATTTTTCTATATCATGAATTTAATATTTTGATAAATCAGTATTAAATATTGTGATGTTTCTGTTTTAGTATAACTAGGTGTGTTCAAGTGTTACTCGATATGTATTTTTGACAGTAAATAGGTAATACACATACATTACATGTTAATTCCGCAATTATTTCTACGTATGTCTGAAATTTAAGTACCATGACCATGAAAATAATTAATAATTAATATTATTTTATCCAACTTTATAGCGAGAGGCATGTTTTTAGTGTTTGTGTAACTGACATTATAGATAATTGGTCAAACGTATGGTATGTATTTTTATCATACTAGTTATAATAAGAAGGCAATAACTAGATCAAGTCTAGACATACAATTTTACAATTTTAAAATCCCTGGTTTCGAAATTGTATGTTTTATTAGATTTTTAATAGATATTTTCGTAGGTTTAATAGATTTTTTCGAAAAATTCACATTATATGACGAGGGAACTCCGAAACTGACGCTACTAATTTGAAATTAAGATTTCATTAGGTTTTCACAGCTAAACTATTAAACGGATATTGCTGAAATATGACATGCAAAGCTTTTTGTTTCAATTCTGATGTACCTATTAGACAAAATTGAGAAAACGTCTTTCTGTACACTTTATAACTTTTGAAATTTTAATATGATACTACGAACGTATTTATTTAAATTTATGATTATAATATATTTTTACTGTGTAAGATAAGTAATTAATTTCAATACCTTGTTAACAGTTTCTTTGACAGCTCATCCGCTATATTACTGCACGTGTAAAAAGTAAAAATAATAATAATAATAAAATAAGTTTCATTTTCAAGAATTCGTCTGGTGCAAGTCTGCCGACTGTTACATCATTCATTATATCATGTGAGTACATTTCACGTTATCTGAACTCACTTTCATTGCTGATAATGTTTTCAGTGCCGTACGCTCAATCTTAGCATATGCTTCAATGGAATACGTGACGTGTTAATATTTTCGCGAATAATGAATTTTTCATGCGCCCCTGGTACTACGTTTACGGTCGTTGAATTGGCATCACATTGCGTGCCTTCGCTTATTTAAAATTGGTGTTTTCATATTCAGCTTCGCAATGCATCTCGCTCGTACGTTGAGAATGGCATTCTTGATTTATTTTAACAACTTTCGTACGGAAGTTTTATATTGATACGGTATTTTTTCCTCTTCAATACATTCCAATAATAATTACTGCTTTCCTACATGGTTTTGATGATTGCTTGCAGCATAAGTATTAATTTAAAATGGGGCCACACTTTTTTAAGTTTATCTATTAAAACGTTTATTTGAATTAAATCAATCTTGTGTTTAAAACATAAAAACCTTGCAACTAATTATTTCGATTACTACTCTCAAATAACGTAATTTATAACTAAAATTACGTCGTTTTATCTTCGGAGTAATTGGTAAGGTCGAAACGTAATATATTTTTTGCTAAAGCAAAAAACACAATCGTTATTTAAAGGAAATTCCAGATGTTAGTCACAACTCGCGCGTCAGTAATAAAACTACTCTCGAGGTCATTTTGATCAAATTGGGTTTTGTTGGTATTTTATTGAATTAAAGAGATTTATTAACAATTTGAAAGAGTTCTAACTGTTGTGTTCCCATGATTTTCCTCAAATAAAGTTTGATGATTAATTTAATTTATGAAGATTAAGAATTAGAATAAATAACAGTAAAAATTAATGAATATACGATATATGAATATTACATAAAACTCAACCACTTATGAAAAAATAATGTTTATGACTACTATTTTTCTTATTTCTGGTTACCATGGTGATAATGCTTAAGATAACACAGGTTCAAGCTTCAAACGGTTTCATTTAAGAATATATTTCAAAATAACAATTTATGTTTATATCTCACTAGATATACCGGCTCTATGTTTGATGAGTATTAGCATAATTTAAGGATTTCGCACGTGCTTACAAAATTGACGCTAGGCATTCACAATAATGTGGTTACAATCCGCACGTGACTTCTACCAAAGACAGGGTGTCCAAACATTTTATAAAGTGCGCCGGAGGTTTCTCAGCGTGCATCGCACATTTCGGTGGGTCTTTGTGCGTGCGGTTTTTGGCCGTGTGGGGTTCGGGGGTTTTGGGAATGCGGATGTAGGAGCGGGGAAAACCTATCGTAGGAGAGCAGGCGACGTCAGTTTGTGCAGGCTCGGGCAACAACTGGAAGGGACACGGTAGATTACAAACGTGCGCCCGTAGTTCCGGACCACGGTGAGGTTTAAATCGGTAAGAATCTGACATAACCCACGGCTCCTTCCCCGAGAGTCGTGGGTTTTCATGATTTTCCAACTTTTAAAAGAAGGGTGGCCATAAATTTCGAAAAAAAGGAGTTACTCGATTTAAATTAAAACTTACTACCTACCAGGTATATTCTAGAAAATTTTAATTTTAATTCAATAATTTAATTTTCTAAGTTTGTACGGGTGTTACGGCAGAACAGCGGCATTGTTCCGTGTCGGACAAGGCCGGCTGATGTAATAACAGCGGCGCTTGCAGCAGACACGCCGGTCAATGACCTTGCATTTGTCCGCGGCCTATCGATAACTACAAAACGTGCTGTACATCACTAGTGACCCAGAAGTGCATGTGATTAACTGTACGAGCAGACATGTGACGTATGAATTATCTATTTTTAACGCAATGCGTGCGTAGCAACGATTTAAATGTGATCGGAAAAAGGTATAAACTTGTATAATTACAATTTGGATTTATGTACAAGTTTTTGTATAATTTATATTTTTCTAGAAAGAAATGGGGTAAAAATAATATTTACAGATACTTTTGTATGATTTAGAAGCAAATACTGTCCTCTTATTATTTCAATTAACACATCTAGCAAATAATATATGTAATTACCTAGTAAGAAGTGGCCATAACCGGGGGTAAAGCTGTTATTTACAAAACGAAGTAAAATATTAAGAATCTGATTTTAATTCAAGAGACACCACAAAACACATTTACCTATTCATTATAATTTATAACTTATTGATTATTCATTATTCATTACCAGCTGCTCTCCTGAAATATCTCCCGTGTGGACATCACTTTTTGCTTACTGCTCAAAATAAGTTAGCACTCAAAGTACACAGTTAAACTTTTTTGTTATAGTCTGTGCCCAAACGTGAGAGCAATATCAACGCAATACATTTGGACTCTACCGTGTTAATAAAATCTCCCAATACTAGATTTCTAATTTAAATGTATCTTACACACCAATCATCATAAAATATTAACTATAATAATTACTACTTGAATTCGGACTTCTGAATTCGCGTACAGATTAAAAACAAAGCAAGTTATATAACCATAATATTATTGTGGAAACAATTTAGGCAAACGGTCATTTACGTCATTCTTTCATTAATTGAATCCAAATTCATTGATCGCATGAATATTTTTATATTGCAGTAACAAGTAATACTTTGATGTTATTGTTTTTGTGCAAATAAACGTCTTTAGAATTGAGAAATGTTTATAGAATAAAAATCTTTCCTTTTTCTTTGCAGCAATGCTTTTTTTTAATTTTCATTATAACTTCAGTTGAAATGGCTATTAACAAAAAGGAATGGAAAAAAGTTAAAACAAAATCCAATGAATGTTATCTCCCCATATACCTAGGTACTGAAAAAAAAACTCATTAGGGAGATGCATTGCAGCGAATCTTTTCCTGGTTTATTGTACTAACTTCTTATGCTATTACTATTAATATTAAAGATGTATATGGGTTGGTATTCAAGATTAGGCGGACAAGACTATGAAAGCAAATAATTACGACACAAGCAAACCTAATCGTAATAATAAATTGTTTTACTGGAGAATGGTAGTTAGTAGCAACCTTCAGTCTATCCCTCATAATAGATAGCTATACAGTTTTTATGACTTTAAATTTAACACTTGATTAACTATGTACTTAGGTATATTTTTTTGAATATTCACAATACATACAATTAACAAAATTTATAAATAAGTAGGTAGTCTACTTAACTCATTAAGTTATTAGCCTTAATTATTTAAAAAGAACTAGGAGCAAGGTTGTGTGGAAAATGTCTAATAAAATTCACGGACAAATTAACTGTGTACTATTGCTTAGACATAATTGAAAGTGTTGAACTGCTGATGAAATATATTAACCTATTACAGATAAATATTCTTAATAATACTATAGTATTATTTTACTGTTAAGTAAGAGTTATGATTCTTCACTTGTTAAATCGTTATTATTGCAGATAAAATACGCCTTGTTAGTGAAAAGATTTGCTAATGTAACATCATGTTTATTATATGCTAGCTTGCTGCCGGCGGTTTTTCTCGCATAGTTCAAAGAAAAAATAGACCGAGTACCTATTGTCCCTTCTTGAGTCTCAAGCTATTTAAGTACTTCATTTCATCCAAACCAGACGCAGAGATAGACAGACTTTCTCATTTTTTAATATAAGTATGAATTTTGGAATACCAAAATGACAATCATATATGATTCGATTAAATACCTATTAGAATTAATGGAGCTATATTATGGAGCGACAATATAACAAGTAAAAATGACGTCTGTTGTTGAAGACAAATATTATTTTTTTCTCCGCTACCATTCTTCATAACATTTTTATTGCAATTATTCCTATTATAATTTATATTCTTATTGTTAGAAATTTCAATATGCTACACCATAACAATAAATGAGGCTCTACTAAAATCTTGTCTGTGCGTTATAAAATCGCGTGTTCGACATAAGGTCAATAGTCAATGTTTGTAAATTGTATTGCGTATCATTGTCATTACGTCTCTTAGTACAAGAGCCGGAGAATTTTCACACCGAAACTTAATTTATAACACTACATTTAAAAATTACATTATATAAGCAGATAAAAAGTGGTATGGCCTTCGGTACAAATCATATTTTGAATGTCTTAATCAGTTAGGATATGTGGGTATCTGTTTCCAATAAATATTGGAACAATTCAACGATGTAAAATTAGACAAATGTATTCCGCTTTTGTAGGTCTTCATAGTCGATTAAACAGAAGTCCCCTCGTTTCTTTGTTTAAATGTTAATAACTGTAAATCGTAAAGAGTGGATGTAGATAGATTTATTTAAAGCTCTTACATGTAAAGATCACGTTGTAACTGCTATCGAGAACGAGGCGTGTTAATTTTTTTTCTCACATATCACATTCACTTCAATTTTAGTACTACCTATTTTATAATTCTATAAGAAATTCTTTAACAATCTAATTTACAAATACAACATAATTATAATTTATAGATATGGATATAATCAAGCATTTATTAATAGAAATATATTTATTTGAGACCCCAATTTTTTCACCTTTTATTTTGTCGTTATAAAATACGCTGAATCTCGTCGTGTTTACGTTCTTATGAGAAGTGTATTCCCGTGTCCTTATTGGGAATTGAATAATCTCCCCAAAAATTACACCAAGGAGGCAGTCAATAATAAATAACATTAGAAGGAATGAAATTCATGAGGCGGATAAGATAAAAAAGGAAACCGAAATTGTATCGTCTAATAAGCCTTAAACTAGATATCGTCGCATTTTTCTTGCTTTTTATTTCCTTAAGTATAGACAGATGTCATAAGATTGGTGATGATTGACAATTAATGTCGATTGTGTAATTTCTTCTAAGCAATTTCCAGGAAGACGAGACCATCATTTTTACAAATGGAACTCGGAAATGTTTCTGCATGTAATATTGTACAATGAAGGAAATGCCTGAGAGACTGAACATTGAAAAAAAATGTTTTAAATCTTGGTAGCAATTCTTTTTCATATTAGTATTTTAAATGCCACAAAAATTTTCACCCAAAAATACACACAAAATTTCCAAACAGGTAGTATAGGTATTATACCATTAGGTAGTATACCTATATTATGAGAATACTTAGTAATACAGCTTACTTAACTATAACTCTGACTGTATCATCATCAGCCCATATATGTTCCCACTGCTGGGACACAGGCCTCCTATGAGGGTTCAGGCCATAATCCACCACGCTGGCCAAGTGCGGGTTGGCAGATGTCACATGTCGTCGAACTTTTAATTCTCGGACATGCCGGTTTCCTCACGATGTTTTCCTTCACCGTTTAAGCAGTGGTGATGTTATCCACATGCGCAGATAAATTGAAAAATCAATTTATTTCCTGCACGCTCGCCCGGTCTCGAACCCCGACTTATCGATTTTGAAGTCCGAGGTTCTCACCACTGAGCCACCACTGCTTACTGAGCTATAGAGCTGACTGTATAGTCTAACTTAATTTATAGGTGTCGTTGGAATAACTTCGGTTTGATTTTAGTCCCTAAATTATATCACGACCTTCGTACTTGACATAAATATGAATACGAGTATTAAACCAGTTTTATCAACATTTAATTGTTAAGCTACTTACTTAATAGGTTAAACTTTATATTATCGTTAACAAGGTCATGATGATAAGAAGGTTAAAATATAACGAGATTATTTAATTGACGTGATTTCTGAATTTCCAATGTAATGATGATGGTACATGTGACATTCAATACAATTAAAATAATTACTTCTAAGTATAGGTAGGTGTAGGCTTAATATCACTTTCAAGGAACTAGTATAATATACTGAGTAATGAAGTACCCCATGTCATTTTTAATGTCGTTTAATAATTCCCAATAAATGAATACTCTCCCATATTTCAGAAACATGTAAAGTTAAGGCAATAATATAGCCTATAAGTATATAGCTACCACATTAGATACAAAGTGAATACCTACTTCATCCAACGAAAAGAAGTTCTAATACAATTTTCTTATAGTAATAAAACTTTACGTGGCGCCATTCGCGTAATTAGGTCCCTATGTGCGAACCCACACTATAATCTCTGCATCAAATTTTATACAGCTACGATAAGCTATTTTCGCGTGCATGAGTAACTTACGTCATCCATCCATACTTACGAACTTTCGTTTTTATAATATTACTTGAAGTAATCAAAACACCTATTGCTCTCCAGATGAAATAGATGTCCAGACTCCTCCATCGAATTAAGCTCCATTAAGTTGTCTAGCTAAGAACATGATATATTCTATAAATGAACAAGTTGCACTAAAATATCTGGTTCTTAAATAATTACAACAAATTGATCTCACAAAACCAGTTACATATATATGCATAGGGGATTTTCCATGCACGGTAGACACCGACCGACCGACCGACATATTTTAGGTTTCGGCCTGTAGTCCAATGGAGCCCGCATTTAAATGTCATGAATATGCATTCATTTGCTAGGTAATGAACCCAATTTCCAAATAAATTTTCCTTGATACTAGGCCCCTACGTGTTGTAATTATAGGTACCTAAGTAATATAGTATCAAGCCTTCATGTAATTTTACTGAGTCTTTAATCCTTTTTAATATATCTGAGATATACACGTTATTCATTATCTACACTAATATTATAAAGAGGAAAATTTTGATTGTTTGTTTGGTTGTAAAGAATAGACTCAAAAACTACGGGACCGATTTTAAAAATTCTTTCACCATTCGAAAGCTACATTATCCACGAGTAAGATATATCCATAGGGCATAGACTATATTTTATTTTGGAAAAAAATAGGGTTCCGTAACATTTCTTTATTGAAACATCCAAACCAGTATACCTATGAAGCTGAAGGGTTAGTTAGTTCGTTAGATATTATTTAAACTCAAATATATAACTCTAATCGCAATAAATCAGATATTTAACTGGACAGCTATATATTGTGAAGCTGAAGAGCTTGTTCGTTTGTTTGTTTGAACGTGCTAATCTCAGGAACTCCGTTTTGAATTCTTTCAGTTTTAGATGCCCTACAATAAAAGTATTGAGGGAGAATTTAGGCTTTATATGTACAACGGGCGAAGCCGGGGCGGACAGCTAGTTATCAATAAATATGTGAAACTTTACATAGATTTTTAATCTAGTAACTGACGAGAATGATGTAGGCGCTACATATGTAATGTACGTAAGGCTGAGGAAAAGGATCAAGACTTCTGGTACATTTCGCCATTCGAACGAAACGGATCGAAACTCAGCAACGTGGTACTTACTAACCCCGGTGCGAGACGGCATAATTTGTGCCAAAACGTGCTAACTCCCACGTTCGAAAACAAATTGGGATTTAGTTTTAGTACCCACGTATTTTATTGTACTAGACAGAAAGCTTCTATTCCGCATACTTCTAATCATATCTGTCTAGTTCTGGTGAAATGTTCATGTATAATTGTTGCAACTGTCTCACAACGATTTATTATATTCATTTCTACTAATCAACGGCATCACATAACGATATTTTCCCAAGTATCTGCAAATCTTCTAAATCAGATAATAGGCAATAGCCAAGTTTGTGATCAGATTTGTTCGGCCAGACCGAGACATTTTTATTCTATTCCTACCGAGTTGTATTTTGAGATTAGGACTTGCTAATCGTTGTATCAAAAATTCGCACGTTGTGGACAAAAGTAGTTTGTAAATAAATGTTAGGTACAGTTAGAAAAATCCTAACAAATATTTAAGCAGTTTCATGAGTCTAATCGATGAACCTTGAATTCTACATAAATCGCATTTCATCGCATTATTTAGGAACGTATAGAAAGGTCACATGACACTTTCTATTTTTATATATAGGCAATGCCGTAGTTAAAATAACCCGATGCACATAAGCTTTTGTTTTTACCAAAACCTATAAATAAAAAACCAGGTAAAACAAATGCAAATTTTAATAAATCATTGGAAACTTCGAAAGTGGGAAAGGATAAACAAATAATAATACGAATTTCAGTCATCTTTATCATTTAATGAGTCGGTTATTTACAAAACACTCGGTGGACATCATCAACAATAGCTTTTACTTGTACCACTGCGCAGGCGTTGTTGACTTTAGCTACATAACCGATTTCAAAAGCCGCTTAAGCTATTTACACACTAACCAAAATTGCCACTTAACATATTAATTACGCGCGTCTGTGTGTAAATGGCTTAAGAATAAACAATACTTTGAGCCAATACTGAAATAAAATACGCAAACAAAAACATATCCCGCTGAGAGAACCTTGTTTAGCAAGCGCCGAATGCTTTTACATTGTAGTACATTGCTTCACAAAAATGAACATGATTTAAACCTTATATTGGGAAATAAAAATAAATAAATAGACAATATTGATGAGGCAATGTAAAATTGAAACAAATGAAGCAATGTACTGCGTTTTGTATATTCGTCCTGATGTCGTAATGATAAAAACCACGTGAGTTAAATGATTTACACAATTTATAACGCAAGACTTTTTAAGCCGGCTATATTCGTTTCATTCGACAACACATTTCAATACAATTTCATATAATTATGTAATACAATAGAGTACATTTCCATTTCAACGCCTAAATATTTTAAATTCATTCTTAAAAACATAATAACACTTTTGGTTTTTACATAAAGCTTTAACAACAGTTAACGTTAATAACTCTCGGGATATTTACGAATACATTTTATACAATTTATTCTAATACTTACAAACATAATTATTACATAATCCGTTATAACACATTAAAATACAGGCTGTTATAAAAGAAATATTAACTTCATAGCATCTTTATCACATACTCCTACCTAATTACACTTAAAGCTAAATTATGTACTTCCGACATAATACATGACAAAAAAATATATTTTCTCTGCGTAAAATTATGTACACGTGCTACAGGGCCTCCGCCTTTTTTGAGTAATCACTGATTCTTTTTGGTTTTCAAGGACAATTGACTGCGTTGCATCACTCAAACCTAGACAATAACTTACCACAATATTTACATAATTGTTCATAGCAATGGCACACGATAAAAACGTCGAAAAATTAGGATAGCCCGTTTGTATTGGATTGAAGTAAGCGTGAATGTGTAGATCTTAACTACTTACTTGTGTAGTTGATATTTCCATCTCATGAGAAATAATAAAACTAACACAGTGTTTATTTTTATTTGTTAATCGCTTCTAATATACGAATTCAAGTTATTAAGATGGATGAAGTTTGTGAATTTCTTAAGAACAAATTAAATAATAAAAAATAGTACCTCATATATTTAAATATACACGGAAATTGTATTAAATTGGCATTTTAATTTTTATATTTTCCAGAAATTTATATTTCAATCTAATTAAGGTATTTTACCGAGTTATCAACTTGAAGTTAAATCAGTATTCGACAAAATTTACAATATATTAGAACAAAGAACAGGAAATGGTAAAAAAATTACCACCAATTAAATAATTTAATCTGGTTTTGTGACACTCTGGTTTTCGGAACTTGATTTATGTCCGTAATAAAATTTATCTTATTTCACTCGGCCTACTTTAGTACCAAATCATAAAAGGGTACTTTGCAATTTATTTTCAACCTTGAAAATATTTTAAATGCTTTATACTTAGGGCCGTTATAATTGTTAGTATCAGAGCATGTTCTTTAGTCTGTGAATTGTAAGTCATTAATTAATAATTTTATTTAACTACAAATATCATGCATTCATATTCATATTCATTTTATTGGCGCATAAAAATCGGCAAGTATATTAAATATAATATTCTGTCTCGGGAATAAAGCACCCTGTTGATATTATTTGAGTCTTAAAAACGATATACAAGCTCACGCTTATGGCAGAAAATTCATGCCTTTTACATTAACTTAGTTAAAAACTGTTTTGTTTTGATTTCCATACCGATTATATAATATGATGATTAATTAAGTAAATTATCATGAGTTTTATAGCAATCTGAGCGTTTCTTATTGTTGAATATAGCTTAAGATTCTATAATTTATTTCAAATATTCTTTCCTAGTTGGGTTTGCACGTGATCCTCGAGTGCTATATAAGAACCACGCGCCAAGCCAGAGCGTCCGCTTGTATTATATATGACATAAATTAAAGCAAATACCTAAAACGAACAATAAGCATTTTATAATATATTAGCTTCATTTTCAAACATGACATTCTAATTTTCAAATCCGATTTGATTTATTTCAGCCAAAAACCATTACAAAATGACTCTTTTTTTATTTTATTAAAGTGCAACATTTTACGTGTATTTACAAATTTCTTTCTATCACCAGCACAAATAAATTTAAAACCACATTTATGAACCGGGAGGGTTACCATGACGTCTTAAAGCAGTCCTAATTCCAGTGTGGAAACACGATGGCGTTAGACAACCTGTATGTCTGTCTTTCTCCCACACTGGAATTAAAACTGTAACGGTAACCGCCCAGAATAGTCGTTTAGACTTTCTCTAAGTACTAGTTATAAGTACTAACGTTATTGCTTATGATTTAAGTTTTGTTAATTTAATTTTACCGTGTGAATCAACGATTTTTAATCTGTTTAACAAGACTAGTGTGCTAATTATTCTAAGTGTAGGATTTTCGTCTATGGCACTGAAAAGCTTTATTATTCATTTATTTCTTACTAGCAACACTATAGTCATACGGCAGATGAACCATAAAAAATTTCTTATATCTCGTTAATTTTTGAGCATCTTGATTTTATTATATAAATACAAATTATTAAAAATGATTAACATAACTCATTATGCAATGGAATTTCTCAATATTGATGAAGAATTAACTGATGTTTTATTCAATATCATAAAAAAATAATCATAATTTGAAATACAATTTAAGTTTTAATTTCAATGAAATTATGTTCATTAAAATTATACATTCATTAATAAACAATATTGTGTCTCTTATTGAATTTGACAACGTTTTTTAAACGAATTGTTGAAAAATATTTAAAAGTGACGAGTTGTTTACAACTATACATGTATATTACATATTATTAAAACATCAATATGTTTTGTCAGGTTTTTTGAATAATAGTTACGACAGGAGTAAGTTTAAGTAATTTATATTAATTATAGCGTTTCTAGAAAAAATGCCACGATTAATATGTTACTAATAAACATGTTGTTTATTAATTGCTATCGTCCACTTCATTAAATTATAATAACTTTATTTTATATTATCTGTATCTATAAAGAAGCTTAAAAAATGTCAATACCTATCTACATACAAAATACACAATCGTTTGTAATATTTACTTGCATATACGTTCCTTATTCATCAATTCCCAACATCGATATTATTAAAACAGTATTAAATGTCGTGAATAAAAAAGTTTATTATATTAAACTGATCTTGTAGTATTTCGACGTAATAATTTATTGTCTAACTAATAATGTGTGCTACATTAAAAGTAAACATTGGATAATTAAATACCTTTGCCGTTATTATAAAACATTTGACTTATTGATTCGCCGTAGTTTAGTAGAATTTTTACTGGTTACATAATATATTGTTTTATCGATGCCAACATTCGGTTTTGCAACGTTTATAATTAGTTATTATAATGAGAAATATATGGTTATCTGGTATTTTATTAATTTCCTCTCCCGCCCTCTTTATATTCCCTCCGCGCCCTCAACACATTTATTATTGAATTATATTATTTTTGATCTTGTTTTAAAGATTCTACCGGCTAATACTCACTTTGCTACCATACATTTTCCACATTCTCTACTCCGCCTGCATCTCTCGCCACAAACTAACACTTATCCTATACTCCCCGTCCTCAGTACACTCTAACGCCTACTCTGATAGGTAACACACTATGTACTCCTTACATATCGATACACAACACCTCCATACTCCCGCTACTACCTCCACTTAACCTCCCTTTCCGCTTCCAACTCTCTCCTGCCTCTTCCACACTCTCTCGAAAGATCTGGTTCGGAAAGAGCTATTCTTACTTCACACTCTCATCGCCTATCTAAAGTACGGTCACGAACTACGAAAAATTTAATACACTGCTCTGGTATAGTCTATCTCTGTCTCTCCAGCGTGAAAAATGTGACCCGTTCGCTCGGGTGTCGTTGCTCTACTTAATCGTCCATATGTATGTGGGAGTCGAGCACGTTTCGGCATGAATTACGCCAGTTTGCACTGGGGAACTACCACACCCCCGCATGAGACCGGCGTGAAATAGTTCCGGGCTGCTGTGTTTCCTACGGTGGGGGAGCTGGAGGCCCACACTCTATTCCTTACTCTTCCCAGTCCTTCCCTTCGTTCCTCTCGTCAATCCTTTCTTAATCCCTTTCCAGTTTAAAGTCAGCAATCCATTTGTAGAGGCGTAAGGTCGATTGCAGACCTTACGCCACTCCAAATGTTCATGGGCGGTGGTAGCGCTTACCATCTGACGACCCACCAGATCCATTGCCTGCAATGACGTTAAAAATTATTGGTAGTTCGTGACCGTAGGGCATCCCAACGCGGGGTCCACACTCCACAGTGCCGCAGCTTAGAGCACGCTCTCCCTGGTGAGGTCGGCGGGGCGGTCGGGCGAGGGCGGGTCGGAGGGCGAGGGCGCGGTGCGCGTGATGGCGGGCGGGGCACGCGCCAGCCCGCCCATGGTGATGGGCGTGTCGTCCGGGTCCTCGTCCTCCTCCAGGTCCTCGTCGATCGGCGTCAGCACGTCCAGCGGCTGCGGCGCTTCCTCTTGTTTGCTGGTAACAATTTTAATTTAGATATCTTGTATACAGTCTGAGCATATTTAAACTATCGTTTATATGTTTCATTGGTTAGTTTATAAAATGATTACTATGAAATATTCTTTGTAAAGGCTAAGTTTTTAATTAGGCTTAACATTACTTACTGGAAGTTACAATTTAGTCATCTGTGCTTTAAAAATTAAACATATTATAAGACGAGAAACAGTAGTTTAAATTTTTTTTTTCGCAATTTGCAAAAAATGTTTATAACTAAATTCTTGTAAAATAAGTTAAATACATTCTATAGAGGTAGGTTGTTACACTATTGGTATCGATTTAATTTTTTACTGTCCATGTTCATCCCCAGCCACGAAAATCGTATTATAAAATTCCGTTACAACTTGAAAGAGAAACAAACAAACAAACACACTTTCGCATCCTTAATCGGTAAGAACGAACTTTCTTATAAGCACATGACACTGAAACCGGATAAAACCGGAGCAAACTGACCGGCGGAACATCGGCGCGGCGAAGGAGGTGAGCGTGGAGGCAAGGAAGAAGGCGGCGGCCATGAAGAAGGAGGCGTCGTAGTTCCGCGTGGCGTCGTACACCGCGCCCGCCAGCGGCGAGCCCACCATGGCCGCCGCGCCGCGGAACAGGATCAGCAGCCCGAACGCGTTCGTCAGCTTGTCCAGCCCCAGCAGGTCCACCAGGATGATCGACGTCAGCGATATGTAGCCGGCTGGAAATGTGCCATGCGACTTTTTTTTTTGAATTTGTAATTTTAACGATGCTTAAAAAAAAATTCTCGGTTCGGCATGACACAGAAGGCAGATCACATACTTGTCCATAAACAAAATCGATCTATACAACAGATGTATATCATCTGCCCCATACCCCACGAGGGAACAGGGGACTTCACTAAAGTCACAGTAAAGTTGTAAACACTGGTAGATAAGGCTGTAATTAGGACCAGATTGCAATTTAATGCATTAGATAAATTACAACCGATGTGAAACCGTTACTTAGACTGTGAAATGGACATTCAATATCATATTGCAGTTAGGTTAAGTTATGCAGATAAACTCTACTTACAGATAGCGAGTCCGAAAGCTATGGCGACCACTACATAGGCCGCATATGTTGTGCAGAATGGAATAACCGCTACTGATATCTGAAAAATTAAATAATAATTAAAAGTATTTCTATAATCGATAGTGAACTCATAATGTTATTTCTTTACATTAAATGCGCAGCAATTGATAAAGACTTTTATTTAACCACATTAGGATTTGTAAGAAATTTTATAAACACTGTCCCTTTTATAACAATTGTGAAATAGCAGGATATAATAAATATATTATATAATAATAACATAATATAAAATTCTGGTAAAGCTAAATGTTTTTAAATTTTAATTTACAATCTGTAAAAATATTACTAGATTCGTAAAAATACTGACCGTAGCAATAACAAGACATATATTATTGAGCAAGAGGGAGTCCACCCAGGGGAAGTCGGCGACCCAGCCGCACATGATACGCCCGAATGTGTTCGTTATACCGATTATCGACAGCAAAAACGACGCCTTCGATTCCTCCACTTTCTGCAAATTAAGAAATTACTTGGTGTAGTTACTGGCTGAGGTTTACATAACATTATTAAATATTAATGATTGTGTGTTGGCTATCTGATGTATTGATGTTAGCACAGACTATAAACACTAGTAAAGTAACACTAGTGGTCTATCAAGTTTTATGCCTTTTAAAAGACAGACCGACTTTTGAATAGATAATTACATAGTTTAATTTTAAATATTTGTTTTTAAACACTACACAGGCAATATAGATAGTGTGCTAATAATCACTCTATAAAGTCTCTCCTATTATTTATATTCACCATCAATAAATTGTTTCAAATGACGACTCATAAATGAGAATCAGCGATTTTATTGCCCCTGTAGATATTTTAAATACAATTTAAACGATAAATACATTACTAGGTACATTATATAATGACTTCACTTCTAGAATAACAGTAGACTATAGTAAGTTAGAAGAAGGCACAAGTTCAAATCCCATATTTTATTAATTTTTTTTTTTTAATTGAGTTTCCACTGACATTCATAACAGCAGCGTCCACGATATACACGAAGGGCACGTAGAGGCCGGCCATGCCGAACACGTTGGACACGCCGATGAGCATGAAGGCCGGGTCGCGCAGCAGGCTCACGTCCAGCATCGACGACAGCGCCGACTTGAATGACGCGGGGAGGCTCAGGCATGGGCAGAGGTCGTATTCTGGAAAACGTTCCAGTCCATATATAAAGACTAGCAAAGACTAGCTGACCCGGCAAACTCTGTTCTGCCTTTCTCTTATAATTTAGGGGGAATGAAAAAGAGATGTTGGCCGATTCTAATAGATACCGGATAAGCACAATAAATTTCATCAAAATCGGTCAAGCCGTCGGAGGAGAATGGCAACGAAAACTGTGACACGGGAATTTTATATATTTATATAAAGATTTAAAAAAAAAAAAATTATATAGATGTATAAAAATTCATATCAAAGATTGTCAAATAATTAGTTATTTAAAAAAAAATTAAACTGAGAAACTTTTAGGCCGGATTCGAAGCTTTCCTTTTTGCCAAACAGAGTATAACATTGATTTGGTTTCTCAATTCGTATGCTCTTAAAGACATAGTAAACGAAAATTACAGTATCACTTACGTTCCTGTCGTTCCAAATCACCAGTCTGTCTGCTCTGTGGCAAGCTCAGAACGGAATTCCTATATCCTTGCAATGACTTCTGGCTCTGGTACTGAGGTAGGTTCAACACGGAACCCGAGTAGAAAATATCCTTTCTGGACATTGGTCGGACCATTCTAGAAGGTTCTTTTGGCGCGGCCACTGATAGCTTCGAGTTATACACTCCACTTTCTGTGTCCTGAAATATACGTAATGTTTATATTAAGCATTACCTTTTGCCCGTGGCTTTGCACGTGTTGATTTCGGAGCAGTCTTATAAATTTTTTATACATATAAACCTTTCTCTTTATTAAAAAAAAACCCCTTCAAAATCCGTTGTGTCGTGTTAAAGATCTAAGCATACATACGCGGGAAGCGACTTTGCTTTATACTATGTAGTGATTACTATTGACACAATAAAATAATTAGATACATAATCTAATCGTTTGCAGTACTTTTTTTAATAAAGTTATTTTGACTTATTATTTAGCATCACAATATATTCCTTTTTTGCTATGAGACAACATGACAGTCAACATATAAAATTTCTTTAATATTTTTCTACTTACTTCATTCCTTAGATGACTGCTAATGGAAGTTTTGGACGTAGCTTTGATAGCAGCTAAGGACGGTTTAAATCTGTAAAAAATATATCGAATTTTAAACATGTTTCTAGCAAATGTATTTAATAAAAATGACTTGATTTTTTATGCTATGGCTTTAACAGGCATTCCATTCATTGATCATAATCAAACATATCTCAGCTAGTATTAGACCTGCCCTTTAACATTATCTGACTTATAACACGTTATTTGAAGCAGATCAGTATTTATAACTCTAACTAGCATACCCGGCCACGCATTGCTGTGGCTAAGTATAATTAAAAATATTAAGATTATAAATTATTCGGATAATTAATCAAAATAAAAATTATCCTATATCTTAAGTTGGACCAAATTACACATAAAATGCCAAATTTAATGAAAATCGGTTGAGTTGCTGAAGAGTTCATTGGGAACATACATCATGACACTGGATTTTTATATATTAAGATAAGATAAGATGAACAACAGTCACAGAAATGAACTTCAGTCACATTAAAAAAATAATAATTTCAATATATTCGTTTTATAACTTTTCATACTTTTGAACAAAAAAAAAAAGACAATAGAACTAAACATAGAACATTGATAAAACAAAACACGAACATATTTCATTTCCCTTTGACAAAGAACATAGCTTAAAATCTAAAGCAGACATCATTCATAAAAAAGTATTCCAAAAAGCGATTCCCAATCAAATCAGTGCATAACGAAAGCACGTAGAATTGATACCCGTTAGCCGATTCTCTCATACCAAAATGCAACTGAAGTTTTAAGACATAATATGATTTGAAGCATATTTCGGTGCATTCAAGCGTTAAATTATTATATATTATCGTTATTTAATTTATAATCGTCATAACCATTTTCATGCCATGGAAGTTTATTTAAGTTATTTCTATAGTTATTTTTAACCAGATTCTATTTTACACATAATTATGTTAAACTATACTTAGCGTTATCTGACTTATGATTTTTTTTCGTTTTGTGTCATATAACGGAATAATATTTCTTATGCAAACATTTCCACAAAGCACTCGAATAACACATTACTCACAAGGCGCATCCCATCGGTATCCTTCATCAATTGTGCATCTATACCTATCGTTATCTGACCCAACCCCGGTGCACTTTCCGTTAATCAACATGCCACAGAACTTGAACCAGAAATATATTCATTTATTTATTTATAATTACATTCGAATTAGATTTAAAGCAAGTTGCATTGTAGGTCCCACGGTACCCTAGCACAAAGCGCATCTCACTGGTACCCGTAATCAATTGTGCATCTTAACCTATCGTTAACTGATCTATCACCGATGCCGTTTCCGTTATCTGTCATGCTAAGGAGCTGAAACTACAAGACATTCCGAATTAATTTTAAGCAAATCCCATCGCACAGTACATATCACAAGGCGCATCCCACTGGTACCCGTAATCAATTATGCATCTATACCTATCGTTAACTGACCTATCACCGATGCCGTTTCCGTTATCTGTCATGCTAAGGACCTTAAACTACAAGACATTCCGAATAAATTTTAAGCAAATCCCACCGCACAGTACATACCACAAGGCGCATCCCACTGGTACCCGTAATCAATTGTGCATCTATACCTATCGTTATCTGACCTATCGCCGGTGCTCTGTTTCCGCTGGCGGTCGAAGAACGGCACGGAGCCGTTCTTGGGCAGGCCCGGCGCTTGCGCACTGAACGCGGGCGACGACACGTTGCGAGACATGTGGCTGGCCGGGTTCACTGCTGTTGTGCCGTTTTCGCTCTGGAATTAAGTAATTATTATTATTTTTTTTTTAGTTTTTTTTTATGTCATAGCGCGGAACTGAGCTGGTGGTTCGCCTGATGGTAAGCGATCACCACCGCCCATGAACATTAATCGGAAAAGTAATGAATTTCTATACTTAGAAAAAATATCTATAAAATTGTGGTATATAAACCGCAAAAAAGTATGTATATGTTGCCAACTAACAACAATATTGTAGTATACCACTTCACATAACAGTCTGAAATAATGCTATAGATTCTAACAAAGTCAAGTTCCAACTCTTACCTTCTTCTTTTCCTGTGTATCATCAGCGACTCTGACCTCGGTGATGGTGGGCAGCGTGGGCACAGTGGGCACGTTGGGCATGTTAGGCACAGTGGGCACGCGGGCCAGGGCCTCCAGATTCAGTGACGAGTGCACGCCTGGGTCTATGTTCAGGGGCGCCTGCAATTGTTGGAGTTTCAAATTATAAATCTCATTTTATCTATACTAATATTATAAAGCTAAAGAGTATGTTTGTTTGAACGCATTAATCTCAGGAACAATAACATTAATCTCAAAAATTCTTTCAGTGTTAGATAGCCCATTTATTAAGGAAGGCTATAGGCTATACATGTATGTGTAGGCTATTCCAAGGGCGAAGCCGGGGCGGACCCCTAGTTGTATAATAATTGAGTGATTTATGAATGATATTTGATCAATTGAGTATTTATCTACTTAACTGCTGGAGTTTCACACAAATTGATAGTTTTTCGTATTAGTAAATAATAATCATTTATATAAATGCTATTTGTTTATTGTTCAAATGTCAAGAATTCAGCCATTTTTTTCTTTGGTGGGACGATAAGTACATGTGTGGCCTATATAAAAATGATGTAAGTATGATTTTTACTTCGTATCTCTTCATAATGAGAAAAAAAATATGTTTTTTTATGATTAAAATAAACTCTTAATTTTTATTATGCAATTGATTGAGATTCAAGATAGGTAATCAACAAAACATTTGATAAAATTCCTCGTACTCTTATAACTACGCGTATCAACACATAATACAGGCCTATAGATAAAACTGAGCAATTAACAGAACTAATGAATTGCAAAATGGTAGACAAATTGTGACTGGCATGTGCATGTGTGAGTAATAAAGGATTTGTGTATTTAAAATTAATATTAGTTTAAAACCTTCATTCGTTTCTCCATAGTACCATCTGGTAGCTGGACCACGAAATAGGATCCTCCAATTGAGCCTCTCTCCATTTGCAGTCTTTTCTCTTCAGCCATTCTTTGTAGAAGTGGTTTTTCACCTGATGTCTGAAAATAATAATACATACTGTAAGATAAACTTCTCTAAATCCCAGTGATACAGACAAAGTTCTTGTTGTATAAAATCAAAAACAAATAAAAGCACTAGGAGATTAGAACAGTAAATTTGTACTGGCAAGAGCGGGCACAGGATAGGATCAAATGGAGGCTCTTATTGTCGGAGGCCAAGACTCACTTTGGGTCATTACGCCACTCTTAAAGTAAAGTAAGTACCTTAGGGTAAACAAGCGGTCTCATTAGCGCTCCAAAAACAGCGCAATTCAGAATTAGACCAGCGAGCAAAAGATTCGCATTCTGCCAGGAACCGAATTCTTGGAGCAAAATTGACGCAAGAGGTGCGAACGAGAATGTTCCCACCCCCGACCCGCATACTGCTATACCAGTAGCAAGAGAACGGCGGGTTTCGAAGTAGTAGCCCACTGCTACTACGGACGGGAGGTAGATCATTCCGAAGCCGATACCTGGAATAGAATAGAAGAATATAACACCGCCTCTAGGGTTATGTTCTGGAGTCCCATGTATTTAACATGGGACTCAAGAACAAGAAAAGATATTTGATAATCAATGAAAAAATTATTAAGATGATAAAAGGTCTTTAGGTACACAAATTATTAAAACTTATATTAGTTACTTTTGTCTTACATTTTTAAAAGATGTTGTGGGCAAAATTTTACATTTCAATATATGAGGAACAACAAACGTTGCTTATGGATTTGAATAATCAATTACTTGCGAAAATAAGTCTTAAATTCACAAGTTTAGGTCTAGACTTTAGATAACAAATATCGCACATTGTTTTATCACTTATTATATTTAAAGATTTGTTTAGATACTTTGATAATTGTCCTTCCTAGAATGAATTATCTCGCTAATAGAATATTTACTCAAACACAAAATTTTCCATTAGGTACATTGAGATGGACACCAATTACAATTTGGTCTCTTATTAGACTCCCTGACCTCGACATCAATCATGTACCACATTGATACTATTAAGGCTTGGTTACGACATGCCCCATACTCATCTTTGTATATGAATGAAATAGTAACCTAAATTAACTGTAGCGATAAATATATTTCATGTGAAATTGAAAGTACACTATATTTTATACGGTTTTTTCCATTTCTATTATACTTTGATACCTACTTCTTGTTTAAATATTTCAGTTTGTTTATAATAACTGTCGACTATATATTACAACATATATTTAATATATAAATTCATCTTAAAAGCATTGCAAGAAAATAATTTAGATATATCGCAAAACTAAACACAACTGGTATGTATCGGAAAAACATTGACTTGCCACCATTAATACAGCTATTGTAATTTATGTAATCGGGGTCGGACATTTAAACTTATTTGACCTTATTCTAACAAACACATCCATGTGCAAACATGCAATGTATCTGGAATATGATAACACGTGAGTCAGAGTTTGCGGCCCACAAACTGCTGATCATTTGTTATGAACAAAGGAATTCACACTGTTGCCGGGAGGTCGTCAGCATTACATGCGTCATTTTCCGGGAGGTTAAATTTTTCTTTGTACGATATTGACGTCACAAAGACTGAACTTCGCTTTTAAAGGGCTTTCTTAAAAAGAAGACATACAAATTTAAGTTACATGACTTCACAAAAACAGTCTCCTCATGCAATGAATGAAATTTTAATACACATTTCTGTTTTAAATGCTACTTTAAAGAACAACCGTTTGTAAATATACCACGGTAAATGATACTGAGGTATATTTTTGGTAGTGAATAATCGAAGTTCTGTAAACGAAATTTTGGCAAGAACGCAAAGATGGCAAGGAAACATTATTGAAACTATTTTCGTTTCCGTTGTTTATAGTGTCGAACTTGAACTTTTCTGAGGATTCGCAGTGAAAGCTAACAACAAAAATATTTATATACGACATTTATACGGAAAATTCAAGAAAATTTACAAATTAACTTATTTTGTAATTGCAGATAACTGCAATCTAGAACATTTTTGCATGCTATGTAAAAGTACCTAATTTATTAAATCGAAATACGTTTGGAAATAACGTGTTACACATTATCGATACATTCGAAATATTATATGTTTAATGGCTTTTAATATTATGTATTGTATTTGTTTCCAGTGTTAAAGTTTTTTTCAGAAATACAAATACTATCGCAGCTGTCGATTGTCATTAAAACTACAGAAAGTATGCTATCTATGATTTAAAATGATTTAAATCATGTTATGATATACATCATGTACATTGTACATGATACCTACATAAACCTTAAATAAAAAACATCATCCATTTTATGATACCTTTGACCAGTACAAGAGAATAGTAATTCTCAAAAGTCTGACTAATCATGATCTCACGATTCTTTTCGCACGAGATATTTGTAAATTAATGTTAACATGATCTAAAGTAAACATTGAATAGGCGTTTAAAGAATATGGGGTAATGTGACAAACACGCTTCGGATTATGTGACTTAAATACCAAAATAATAATAGGAAGCAAGATGGAGTAAATAGCAACCAGCTATTTCCAACGCTTAGAAGGGCACGTACAATTTTAAATGGAACAGAGGTAAGGTCACTAAGAGCATTGATTCCACTCTAAGGAATTAGGTCATCGTCTATGAAGTTTCGTACTGCTTACACTATTTTTTAGCAATTTCCATAATTCAGTCATTCATTGAAGTTTAGGCAAATAATACTCTCCATAACGTGAGCGTATTTTTGAAAATAGGAAATTTAAAAGTAAAATGTTATTGAAGTTAATTTTAATTGAATGTTATTATTATCATATCCTACATTTTTGTGTTATTTCTCGTGCGGTCAAAAACAGTTAACAGCGTCATAATAAGCTTTGTTCCACATTTATATTTGCGTGAGACAATAGCTGTGTCATATAAGTTTTTATTAAAAACAGGACGAGCGCTTTTAAATAAATGTTATGAAGAATGATCAGTATTGAAAAATTTCAAACAGGAAGATATGAGCTATAAATTTCCTATTCCACGTGTTTCCAATAAAATTTAATAGAACCTTTCTACATCTACATGTTTTATCTGTATTCACACATATGAGTACCCTACAATGTTGGAATTTCACATAACCCGAAAATTGTAATTTCAATTTATTCCAATATTCATCCAATGTATAAAAGCGGATACAGCGTCATTATTGAACTGTTATCAGATAAAGCCTGCCATACTTGAGCATGGCGCCGTCATGTCTGCAGCTCCTGGCACCATGCCAAGTCCTCATCTGACCTTCACACAAATGTGAAATAGATAAAAATTCTACTAGTGTAGACACATTAACAACTACTGAATTTATAGCTTAGATTAACAATTATAGTTATTCCTTGAAATAGGCAGTAAAGGTTTTTGCCAAACTCGCTCTAATTATGATGTACCTATTTATTAATTAATATAAAACGTTTCCTTAACACAAATAGATAAGGCCAACTATCTCTTTTAGAGGTATTTAGAGGTATCGGTGTTTGTGGTTTTTTTTAATGTCATATTTTAAGAATTTAATAAGGATTTTAATGCTTTATAAAAAAAATAATACAAGATAATTCACTTATCAAATGAAAAAGCTCCATAAATACATTGAATAGCTGTCTGTAAACAACAATTGTGAGTTGTGACCTACATGTATTTCATAATTTTCGATGACTATTATAATTAGTTACGTGTCCACTTACGGTGTAAACATTAAAATACGATTAAAACAATTTTAAAAAAGGTATAGGCGAAAAGAGTTGATAAAGCACGTCCGTTAAACAATCGACCCTTGAAGCTCTTGAGAAACATGAAAGGTTTCTAATGCTAACTGGAAAGTTCACAATGAATATCGCAGTCGGTTTTAATATTCACCGCTCTTTTATTGTTTCGAGAATAGTAGAATGACTATGTAAATGTTTCAATGCGAACCCACTGGCCTGGTTTCATATTTTATATCATTTAGTAAGTTAATATTTACCAATTTATTCATTTTGCAAATAACGTCCTTAATAAAAACAGTGGAAGTATGCGTGGGTATGATTTAAATTTATATCTTCATCTAGCAAATTTTAGCAAACTTGCGCATTGCGGGTAAGGCTTAACTCAAATACATTTATTATTGTACATTTATTATTACTGAGGGAAAACTTTACATAATTAAATTTTTAGATTCATAGCATTCAAATTATAAATGAGATATTCTTAACGGTTGGCTGAGAGGCCGTTGCGACGATTGTGCAAAATAACGCGGGTTCTAATCCCGCCTCGTGATCAAATTCTTTCTGTTGTTTAAAACTGCAGCTTTAAATAATACAGACTGTAGTGTCTACAAAATTATTCAAATTTTAAATACAATCCTTTGTCATTTACAATAAAAGTATAACCATACAAAGGAATAGCTATATTCAATACATAAATGTTTACTTGGAAACATACATTACCCTAGAGATCAAACTCTTAACATGCAAAGCCCTAAGTCATATAGGAAAAACCAACATTACTGAAACTTAGGGCGACTTCGCGGGAAACCCGATTTGTAAACCTAATCGACGAGGGGTGCAATGTAATGCAACGATCAAAGAATCGTTTATAAGGTTGGCATATGTCCAATATAACAGTTTGTTGCCGACTCAAACAACGGGTTAGGAACAAAGAGCGAAAGTGATGCTATAAGCCATGTCGTTAATAAAAAAACGTTTGTTTTTCATTCAGGTAATTCTCTAGGTGTTTTGTCAAAAATCAAATATCTGTACTTATCCTATCTATCGCAAACATTTGAACTTTGTGGCAAAAAAAAAACAGACTTAATATAACATATGCCAGACACTCGTCAAATATATGCACACGTAATCTAAAATTAAAAATATCTTATCTAGCTATTTAACTTATCCTAGATAATATTATTTCAATAACTAATTATTCATATCTAATATGTAGAGTTTGTCTTTAAAAACACACGTTAATATAATCTGATCATTTTGTATTTTGTCATTACATAGCATTCCTCGTTAAGATATCGAAACATCCATTTGTCGTGTGAAAAATAACAGACTGTGCATACGATTAATAATTTCAAACGTGATTTCAGCGTAGAATGCGGAATTGCGACACCTATTGACTTTCATGTTGTTTATTCCGAGAATTAACGTCGCAATCATTTTTATTGCCCTCAGAAAAATCGTTACTAATATTATAAATACGAAGGTATACGAATGTGTATGTTTGTCTCTCTTTAACACATTTTATTGTAATATAGTTTTATATCTGGAGTTTTACATAATTAGATAGTGTCATAGGCAACTTTTTATTGCTACGAAACATCACATTCCCATGGGAATTACCTCTGAGTTCTAACTACGCGAGCGAAGCCGTGGCCGAAAGGAAAGTGTATCTATATGTTAGCTTGAACTAATATCAAGCGATTATATCGTTTGAAAGCACTATTAATCTTTATTTTCAAAGCCCTCCCGAGAGGCTCGTGCCAATGAGCCAAGGCCAACACAAACATTTATATAACGTTCACGTTCCTTCGTATTATCCTTTAGAATTGATTTCTGAGACAGTTTGTTTGAATGCGATGTGATTTTCTCTTAGATACGTTTGGCTTTGTATAAATAACCACTGAAGATAAACAACAATTTATCCTCTGAATTTAAACACAAGCAAAATTTTATGTGACATTCGACTTTAGCCTCGTTAGTTTCAAATTATCTAAAGGTAAATATTTTCTACAATGTGCAAATGGGTTCTTAATTTTAATCATAGTAAATATATGACTTGCATTAATGTATGATATTTGAAACAATTAAATACATAATAAGCCAATACCCACATAGCAATGACATAGTTGGCTTATTCGTTCTTCGTTTATTTATACCATTGAGTTGCACTCATATATTATTTTATCATATTAAGATATACCTAGATTTTTATGATTCTATTTATAATATAGGTAAAATAAATCAGTTGATGCTAATCGTTCAGCAAACATGTAAAACGACCATTGATATAAATAAATTTAGAATCTTCTAACAAATATTTATAGACATCCTTGCAAACTATATGAAGAAAATATATAAATAGACTTCTCTCCGCTAAATAATGAGTTTATGCAACCGAGCTGGTGACTACCATGATGGTAATCGATCACCACCGAGAAAGGGAAAAGTAGAGAAACGACGATGGATATAAAATAATGGTATGAGAAGGGTGAGGAAATAGGAACGCCCCCCCCATTTATCGTGTGAAACACAGTAGCATTCGCATGCTTTCATTTCAAGCCGAATGTTGTCCCAATTCGAGTTGGAGAGATACCCAAACCCTTTTAGTAACCCTGTGTGTATTTAATTGAATAAGCAACGTGCTTGAGTACCTACCTACAATTTAAGTAACGCAGTTACCTATTTATTTATACATATTTTTTTATACTTCTACACTAATCTTATGAAGGTATTGCTTATAGATATTTCCTTAAGGTATTAAGCCTAAACCGAAAAATTGGTAACTAGGAGACAGTTTCATTATTACAATATGTTATTTATATATATAATCTATTTTTATTCCGAGTTAAACAGGATGAAACCGGAGCGAAGATTAAAGCAACATTTAAAATAATTTTTAATACATATAAGACATTATTATGTGGATTTTACTACATTTAATACCTTCATATAAATCACTAGTATTTGGCACACGTGGATAATAATTTCAATTGTAATTGTTCTAGTAGAATGACGTTCTGCCGACACCTGGATGCAGGCCAGTTGTTAACTCATTCTAGCTAGAATTACTTTTAATGGCCGTAAATTATGTTCAGCTGGGAGCGTATTAACGAAGTGGAAATGTGTATCGCGATCTTATTTATGTATGGATAAGATTGCACATCCGAACAAAATCTTTTGGTACTATTTCTGTACTACCTACTTTTGTATATTTCTATTACTTTTATCTATCGAACTGAATAGGCTATCCACACCTATGTGTTTCGAAGAGCACGTATAGCAAACCTGCACATGCCCTCTAGTCTCTACGGATCAGCCGGATTTCCGTTCCATCGCCCAGTGGACGAAAGAAACATAACAGCTGTGCTCGTACACACACACTAGTCCCATATCACCACATGAATACATAGACATTGATTTCCTCAAAACAATTACCTTCCTTATACTTAGATACATTAAATATAGATATATCAAGGGCACTTTTAAATTGTTATGACTCATTTTATAGTAGATATAAATGTTCATAACATCAGATGAAAGATGAAATGATAAAATAACGAAGTTACTGTGGTCTGCTTTATTTTACAAATTGAGTTACGAACGATACACGCGTATGTAACACACTTCATAACATAACATAGTTGTTTATCATCGTTTGTTTCTAATGACTGTGTTACTCGTTTCATGCAAATATCCGATGCCATTATTCAATGACGTCATAGTTAAGGAACAAGGTTTATAGGAGAAGATCTATGTCGCATAGAGTCTTTAACTGGGCCATGGCGCTTATATCATATTGCTTTAACTATATCGAGATTTGGTTCATGAGCACGGAAAGTTTTTCAAGTCGTTCCTTGTTAAAAGAGATAAACATTATATATCTACACCCTGGAATTGTTTTGTTACATTTATCTGACCACGATCACAATGTGTCCGTGGTGAACTTATTTCCGTATCCTTGTAGGTATATAGGGAATAGTACGTCATAAACAAAAAACGTTATATATAATATATTCAGTCACAATCAACATTCGTATATAAAATCGGTTTATACCATTGGTATACCTAGTCTTGCCATAAATATTGTAATAAAGAAAAAAGAAAATTGTTAACTGCAAATAACATTTATTACTTT
>NC_052119.1:2834812-2843552 GCF_012273895.1 Zerene cesonia
ATACCTTCTGAATGATTAAGTTATTTTTAATAACTTTTTATTTTGGTTTTCATATAGACGTTGGCCGTCCTCACTTCATCCCTAAATCCCCCTAAACTCATAAAAAATAATGGTTTCAATTATGTAGAAAAGTATGGTAAAAAGTAAATAGTAAGTAACTCACACCATACTTATAGTTGGGAGTGTGTCCGTTCTCAAATTGAAATTTCTTTGACGTATATAATAATAAACATTGGTGACATTGCATTATCGATTACTGATACTGTATAATATTGGTGCATTAAATTGCAAAATAGGTTAAGCCATAGTCTCAAAAACAGTTTATCAGAAAAACACTATTTAAATGTACTTATCGAACGTATCGTGGGTTTCTCTATACGTAGTTTAACTCCAGGCAACATATCCGCTTACGTATAGCTTATCGCAGATAAAGTGTAAAGAGAAGTCGAGTACTCACCTCCTAGAAGACCATACGTAATCATCATCATAGTCACGCTTTTGCTGAAGGTAGATAGGACGAATGCGATGGTCGCCACGAACGAGCCAGCGACGCACACCGCACGACATCCAAACTTATTACACAACGCTGATACTACGGGACCTGCAATGTTAAATACTTATTACTTTAAAATCCCTATCATAACATATCCATTACCATCCATCCATCCCATATCATAAATTCGAAGTAACTCTCTGTCTGTCTGTGTCTTGACACCTAAACCACAGACCCACTTGGATGAAATTTGGTCCAAATATTGTTTGAGATCAGAAAATAACACAGGACAGTTTTTATCCCCAATAATCCTTTGACTACGGGTGTGATGCCGCAGGCGTAAAGCATGTACAAATAAAATAAATGCATTTACAATCATCAATGTCAGTTGATTTTAATAAATTTATTTAGATTTTAACATTATTAGTAAATGAATAAAATGTGCTTTATGCTTTCATTTTCATTTATGATGTACATATGCTGCTCTCCGATTAAATAGGTATGGAAAAAATACATTCAATGCAGAAAAATATCAAGGCTATACCGTTTTTATCAAAACTGCATTTAAGCGCGATAATTGCAATTAGACAAACAATCACACTATAGCTGCTAAGTTACATAACATAACTAACCTTTTTGAAAACGTTGAAACAGTTTCATGTACAATTCGTGAGAGAAAATAACGACTACTATATATGGCATTTACTATTTAAATAAGCACCTATATATCAGACACTTTTTTTTAGTTATTGACCAATATCGACTGTACTTTATTATACGGCTGATATTGGTCACCTAAATATATTGAAGTAGTTTTTTTATAGACTTTATTAAAGCTACTAGTCAGAAATAGCCCTAATTAAATAGATAAAAGACTTGAAATTTGTTAAGCGACAAAAAGAAATCGTTTTTTCCTATTATTAGGAATTCTCTGTCGTACATATAAACAACATATCAAAGGCCTTGTACAAGATGGAATGAGTAAACATACATCACATAAACGACGTCGCAATGGCGCCATAATCTTATGACTACACGATCCGATTGACGATAATCGCCTTCACACCTACATACTACCGATAACTCAAATGATACATCGCATTAATACAATAAAACTAAATTAAAAAAGGATACGTTAAAGAGACATTATATTGTAGTAGAAAAAATGTGCAATTGTTTTGACTCGGCAACGTCATATGGCTAATATTTTTGGAGAAATTTACACTTTAGACCCTAGAGTCTAGAATCTAGAGCATGCCCACGCAATATGTATGTACATTATCATAGACGTACAACAATTCTTTGATATATTTTCAGATTCTGACAAAGTTGAGTGTCTCTTTAGTATCCAATCATTATTGCCCATCGAGGATTCGTAAGGGTTTCGGAAGTGGGCTTATATAAGGATATGGGTCAAATACTAGTGACCTCCTTCCATGCATCTTTATTGTGAATCAACCGGAAGCTCGTCACAGCTGGATGTGCATAATTAAATACATCCGTACACAGTACATATTTCCTGAGTGCGGTCGCTAATGTTGCCATTATCATTTATGAGGAAAACCGGTAGCTATTGTTACATTACTGAACGAAAGTGTTTGGCTATTTGCCATATTTGTTATTAATAAAAAAATTACCATATTTATCGCTGTTTTTTACGTAAGGGTGAAATTATGTAGGTCTCTTAGTCAGTAAAATAAATCTTAAATTAATAAATAACTAAACTTAGAAAATAAAGAATGAATCAGATATTTATTATTAACTATTTTCACTTATTTTTGTAGCTAATAACTAACCAATAATATAAGAAAGACTATATAATACATAATATTTTTATATTGTAATTGATAAATAATAACTTCTTTAAATATTATGTCAGATTATTAAGAGAAGGGCTCTTCATATACAACCGTCGCAGCATTAATGTCGCCGTAAGATTGTAAAAAACTTAATAATAGTACTGACAAGATAGACAATTGCCGAAATTTTAATTTGTAACATTTCCTTAGAGTAAAACGCATTATTTTTCGTTTCGCCCGTTAAATCATTAAATGTTCAAAATCTGTCTCAGATTGGTTGAACTAGGCCTATATCCTTTTCCTTAGCCTTCCCAGTCCTAAATTCCTCTCATGAATCCTTTCTTAATCCCTTTCCAATTTGAAATCGGCAATCCATTTGTAGAGGTGTAAGATCTGCAATCGAGCTTACGATCAGGCGACCCATCAGCTCCATTGCCGACTCTGACATAAAAAAACTAAGAATAGGTTTATATGTGGCGTCGGCGGTTTGCAAAAGCTCGCAGTAATGTATTATATCCCAAATTTATTCTTTCCCAAACGTCCGTGAGATGCCGATCGAGTCGATGAGAGGTCGGTCTTCGAAGCCCTTAAGTTTTTAAACTAATCCATACCTAACCTAGCCCACCATATCCATTCAACCAATCAGTGAAGGTGCGTTCCGTGGAATGCCATTTAAATTTAACGACTTCATTACGATTGATAAAAAACTTCCGAAAATTAACCTGTTACATTGTATGCAGTATGTTACGGAACAAATTTTTTTACAGATTCCAATCTCGTAAGATAGATTGTAATCTTACGGTGTTTACAATTTTGCGGTATATATATCAACAAATGTGCATAGATTCAAATTCCAAAGATATCCTATCAATACAAGATAAAACATAAACAAAAACTCGAATGGCTTCTATATAAGGCGACCACGAGTGCATATCCATTACAAATTGCAAAGAATGCTTTCGTAATCTTATTTATAACGTAATCGGAAAATGAGATAATAATATGAGGTTTTTATTGTAAAAATAAAGTAAGTTTCTTTATTTTACAGCCGAGATATCAATGTTTGCGAAATCTGTCGCTAAGTTAGGATTTTATACCAAAGTAATACACCTTGTCCTTAAATCCTAAATAATGTTGATTAAAGTCGATGTATCATTTGAATACTCGTTATTCAGTTCAAGGAATCAATTACAGGTGTATTTACTGTATTTAATGGACAGTTATAAAATTATTATAATCTTTTAGGAAAATAAATTTTCTACGCAGGGTTGTCATGAATACTGCTATTTTGTACTGAAAATGAGTTACTTATTATGAATTTTTAATTACAGCGATTATATTAGTAAAAAAGCCGATTAAAGATACAATTTATTTTATTAATAATGTGTGCAATTAACAAAAAAAATCAATACTACCGATTTTTTGATGTCGACAGCTATCAAATATTTGAAACGATATCTTAATGGATTAAATGTTACATTTGCAGTATTAACCTGCAAATCGTGATTTGATGATAAGCACTATATCTGGTTGAATTTAAAACTAAATACCGCTGAAAATCCGCAAATATATTTAATATCTAAATTTAAAATATGTACGGAATATTATGGGGTTTACAAGAAGAAAAGAAAGAAACATTTGTTATATACAATAAACATAAACGAGTTGTATAAATCTACACGAACATCATAAAAAAGAAAGATTTTGTGTTTGTTTGAAATGAAAAAGCTCCGTAACTACTGGCCCGATTTAAAAAAAACTAGTTCCCTAGTCGAAAGCTACATTTTTCCTGATTGATATAGGCTATATTTTCTCCGTTTTTGTGCCGGGTCAGATCAGGCGCAGCCGAAATAAGCGGTTAATGTTTTACCACTTTTGTGGAGCCCAGAATTGACGGTGCCAAATGATAAGCAATTACAATAAACGAATCTCACGCATCCTAGATATTCTACTATTATATACAAGGAGTAAAGTCTATTAACCCCCAAATAGGTCATTTCTAGATAAATTAATTATAAATGTTTAGTAACAGGCACATTCGTACGTTATCGACGTTGATTGCCTACTATACTAAACTAGTTAACTATATAATAATGTATCGTCTTTATTAATAGTGATTCATTTAATTGTGTTATGATTTGTAATAATATACTTAAGATTTCGATCTTTTAGTTATCTAGATAATAAGATATGCAATAAGGACTTTGGTATCAATGATAAATTTGGGTCAATGACAACGCTACTGAAATCGATAAACGCAAGAATCACTTGAGTTTTTTTACCTACAATTACCTAATTATATGATTAAAATAGTAATAAGTAAGTATAGAATATTGACAGATTTTGTGTAAAGAGATAAATATAACATTTTAGGTCTCGTGTCCCAGCCGCATAATATAAATAAAATAACTAAATTAAAGCCATTGTACTGAGTATATACATATCTATTTTTATTCTAATAACCCGCCTATATAATTGTTATCACGGTATGAACACTCGCCATCTCGTTAATATCAAATTACATAAGCACCTACAATATTTTTGCGCTTAGCAACAAATTATAGTCTACTGTAATCGATATTAAATATCTGATTAAGTGACATTCACGTGTTTAAAAACGAACTTATAACGGTGATAATGAATTGCTGTTATCGAAAATATTTTACGATTTTGTATAAAGTAATATATATGAATTTTTATGAAAATCTGCTAGGTTGTTGACATTGTTTTAATAAATTTTTATCATGTATTGGAATTAAATATTGCGAGCATGCTATATGTTACGCAATTATAATTTATATATTTTATAATTGTAGGCTAATTACGATGAAAATATCTCTAATACGATAATTAGAATACGTATTTCGTTTTCTTTTATGTCAGGATATAAGAATTTATATAGTAGGTAATTAAACATTGACGTATAGAGTATGGTGTCTATACAAAGTAAGTTTAAAATATATCCATGCACATTTATGTACTCGGATTTTATCATTATCTAACCATTAATATTAATTTGCTCTCAACCATATAGTACACATCTATATGCATAAAGATACATCTAGATATAGAATATAAAGTAGGACTGCGTAGGTCGTCCACGTGTTACAAAAACGTGAGCCGGTTAAATTAGAATACGCTAGCAGGATTATTTTATGAGACGTCGACTTGCAGTAATCCCGGATGCATCAAAATTTCATTAATTCTTTATCCCATTTCATAATTATTCTTTGACGCCTTTTTAACAAGTCAACATAATTTTTTCAGTAATATTCAAGTTTCATCACACCATATCTATATCTACAGCAGTAGTTGAACGTATTAAAATAAAAGATTTCGGTGTAGCCAAAGTTTTCGTTATCCAAAACAGCCGGTTGTCCAATCACTCCCGATAAACAGAGATTACAATAGGCATGTTAAAATTCGCTTGACTCGCGTATTTTCTTCTGGCAGCATCTTTGGGTGCTCAGCATATTTTAAATATCATACAAGGGTTTTTCATAGAAAGAGTAATTGTTACGTCTTTGCACATTTGTAATCTCAGTATTATTACTTAGCTACATGGCATAATTATAAAATATCACAGCTTCTAATTACATTTACGTCAACAAATATCTATAAGACGTTAGTTACACAATTGACAACAACATTACAAATGTTGTGTGTTATAGTGTTTACAAGGCATAACAACGTATGTAAATATGTAATACGAACTCATTTGTTACACCACATTATAATTGATATTACACCTTCCTAATCTATGAAACTAACGTATCGTATATCTGTCATTTGGCAAAAAATATAGTTAATGGTTACATTTGTATTCAATCTTCGTCATTTGGTTTTAGTGTATAAATGATTTGAAATAATTCAATTGAACAATTTAAAACAGAACATAACGATTTTTCCTCACAACATAGCTGCAAAATAAAGTTATCTTCGACGTCATAACACTACCATAAAATCACTATAAAAAGATATTTGTCTACAATCAACCGTTTCAATCGATATAGCCGTTACCAGGGCGAGCCAGCCCTACCACTACACAGCTGCGTGCCTCTCATACATTAACATTTCAAAAAACTAACTTACCAGCCGCTAAATACACTCCGGACAGCAGGCTGCCGACCCACGCAACCTTCCCCTTTCCCTCCCCAAAGAATGTTACTAGCTCCGACAGGAAGATGCCAAACGTGTATGCAATCCCGTCGACCACCAGGTTGCACATGAAGGAGGCGAACACCACCACCCAACCATAACCGCCGTCTGGTGGGGGCGGGAGCTCCCCATAGTCGTAAGCCTCGTCATCGTCATCCGCTGCCCCTTCGGCTGTAAGCCGCGCGGCCTCTTCGCACGACGTTTCACTTTCAGTCTGAAAGAAAAAGGATATTAAGTCTCTTGCCACTACTATCCCGATGGCATATAGTATACGTTTATAGGGCTTTGTTATTATTAATGGGCAACCTGTACTTTTATCTCATTCGTGATTTGTTGAAATGAACTAGAAAGTATATTAGATAATACTCCAATCAATATAAAAAAAAGTTGAGAGGTGTCAAGGGACACCCGGATGTGTCAAGACAACTTTTCGTAAGATTTTTTTCCGTCTAGCCCCCTTTCACAAGGTGCGATAAGGAACTTCGTTCCAAAAAAAAAATTCATGTATAAAAGCTCATTAATCAGTTGTTTTTGGAAATGTTTTAAATGTTTTTTTTTTTATCTACTCATCGCTAATTAAAATAGATGGAATAAAAATATTCAAGGTATTCATTACATTTTAATTTTAGCTTGTAAAAGGTTAAATAAACTACCATGATAAATCTTTCTTTTTGCGGAGAAAATGCGAAAATCCTTCCGTATTCTTTTTCGGCAAATTTTATCTTTGTTGACTATTATTATCAAAGTAAATGTGTCTTGAAAGTAAACACAATTAGAAAATCAAGGTAAAATAACGTAAATATTTTATATAACGAAAAACAATGTGAAATTTTCTTTAAAATATATTTAATTTAACATCTAGAGAAGAAATATAGATTTTATTGAAATTTGTAGTCAGAATTTCTTTATTATTAATTATTTTCTAGTCATTAAAATTAATGTTTCTATGTCACCAACTACGTCCATGATTTCTTGAAATTTAGTAATGAAAAATAGTATCGATATTATCTTTTATATAAGCTTTCTTGTTTTATTGTTGCCTCCTTTTCAAATTTAACAAACGAAAGGTTTTATTTTCAAATTTCAATTAATTTACCAAGTGGTAAGAAATAATTTCGTTTTATATCCATTGTAATAAAGATATATTATTTCAACATTTTAATGTTAGGAACAATAATTTTGATAGGATTCATTAAATTTAAGAACTCATAAAAGGATCTACGTCATTCAGCTTCAGATGACTTAATATAGGTATAAATGTTTCGTTGAGTTTTATTGGGTTATCGTAAAGTTATGAGTAACTGTCATAAGATTTCCATTAATTGACCTCATCAATATAAATAAGTAACATATTTACAGAGCCATAACATTTGGATCAAAATAAAAGCACATAATACAAAAAATAAAAATCATGAACGAAATGTGAAAATGTTTTGTAATATTATATACATAGTTAGCGATTTCTTAAATCCTATGATATAAAAATTTCTACCACAGATACCGTATTTTAATTACTCCGTGTAATTATCTCACGTAACTTTATCGTATGATCAATCAACTCCAGGGTCATTGTCAAAGACAATTCAAATGTTTTAAGGCCACGCCGAGCGCGTACCGCATGTGATGCGAGTACCTACTGCATCCGAACACTTTTCTGTGTGCGTTGAATATTTGTATTATATATGTATTTGTATATTTATAATAAACACACTGATCATAACCGGATATTCAGAAATGCATGTACCGCCTCGAAAATAATTATTCAATTTTCCCTATGGGTATTCTAGCTAATTTCAATAATGGAAACTTAATGGATTTTATTCCATATATACCTACCAAACAAAAACATTAGTTGCTTAAAAAAATGATTATTATAGAATAATGAACGATCAAAATGATTTTATGTATTAGTATAACATTTTAAAAATAAAAAAAACAGGTACCTACTACACACTACAGGTTCAAAGCGTTTATAGTACCAGAAAAAAATGTATTGTTGTTGTTTATTGTTTATAAATCTATTTTGACGTTAAAGCGTGGTTAAAATTCACGTCATATGAGAGGAAAATTCTACAGGAAGTGACAAGTTGTCAGATGTAGTTTATCGTTCTTTGTGTTTTATGAAGTACATTGAATCATTAAATACAAGTTTAATTGTTTAACCTGTCTTTCATGAAAAAAATATAAGATTTGAAAACGGTTGATAGAACAGACAACTACCTAGTCTTGCCATAAATATTGTAATAAAGAAAAAAGAAAATTGTTAACTGCAAATAACATTTATTACTTT
>NC_052119.1:2844552-2863246 GCF_012273895.1 Zerene cesonia
ATATAACATAGACAGCAAGAAACACGATATTAATTAATCTGATAAACGTACCTATAAAAAGATTAAGAGAAAATAACAGTATTATTGTTATCAATGCAAGCGGATTGTATTATCTCTCCTATTGTCTTATCATTATTGTGTATAAATACTAAGTACAATTAATGAAATACATTTTGCTGCCTTTGTTATATTCCTAAAACTTTAAGTTACAAGCTCTTGAGATGTTGCCCGCCAGTTTCGCCCGCGTGGTGAAAATAAATTTTCATGTATAAACTTTCATCCCCTTGAGGATAGAAGTTATTAAAATTCTTATATTGCGTGACAAATTTCAGAACGATCGATCCAGTAGATCGGGCTGTACGTTGATAAATCAGTCAGTCACCTTTGCGTTCTATGTATTTTTTTTTTCATAAAAGCATACCACTAACAGTATTGTAAATCAGAAATGCGAATACAAAAATTACTCAATAACAGCTCGAACGAGAAAAACCAAATCGCCCATTTTTTTTCGAAATCGGTCAACAATATTTGACAGAAGACCTCTTGCTCGGTTGAACACGAAGGCTCTTTGACCTTGTAATCATAATTCGACCTGGTCCTTAGTAACTTAATGATATAGCCAATGCGTCTCATTATTGAATACGATTAAGATAATAAAAATGTTGATAATTGTAATTATTGCTTTATTATCATTTTAAAAATCATATAACTCGTACGCATTTTGTAATCAAGTTCTATACAAATGATTGGATATTAGTATTACACATTGTCTAATTTTATGAGCGACATATAAAGAAATATTTCTTTATATCCCGGCTATATTTCTTGTTAATGTGTTATAGTTATAATTTAAAATATAAATTAAATATGAAAAGCGTACCTATTTAATTATAGTGTACGCAATTAATTAATAACTATAAAACATCTATACCGCTTCCCTCATTCCATCTAAACGGAAGGTTACTTAGACCTTCAAAGGGTTTGAATTTCTCATAAAAAGCTCTCATTAAAACGCTTGCAATGATTGTACGGAATGTATGTAGGTACCTACCAACACGCAAACATACTACTATAATATACCTAGCACTGCTAAAATTATTTTATCAAAAATCCATTGGTCTTTCTAATTAATTAAATAGGTGTACCAACGTGAAAGCAATTCAATTTTAGCACTTCCATTACACTCAGAAAAATACATAAAGTGCAATGCGATGACTAAGTAAATGTTTCGGACAAAGCTGATGTGAACAGTGTAATGAACTCTCGCATTAAATACGAGTATAATAACAACAAAGAATCCATTTTCATTCACGCACATTTGTTCACTTGAATTCGTTTTTTAATACGATATAGAACTATTTAATATGCTAGAAGGCTAGAAGTGATTTAAGAACTGCTGTGTCGCAACCATATGTCAGCCGTTATAAAATTGATTATTAAATTTTTGTATATATCTGCATCACCACAGCTTCATTTAGTAAAAAGGAAAACCGGCACGGAGAACGAAAATCGAAGAATCAAAATTTCGACATGGTCGATTATTTCCAAAATTATTCCTACGATAAAATTAATGAACACATAATTATCAAGTGACATCTATCGTACCAATTATTTAAAGTTGACCTCGATTCAATTCTTTAAAATCCTAATGGGTAATTGTACTTTGGCGCCATAGACACTTTAGAAAAATTTGTAAATATGGACGTGCTTGGTCGTGGCATACACGTGACGATGATTGCCATTAATTGATTAGTGTCGTACGCTTCTCGTTTTATTAGTGGGAGAGTAATTGGGTTTCTAATAGACTTCGAGATGGTCAAACTTCTTACTTCGCCCTTACAGTCAAGCGGATATAAGTAAATGGAAATTCAGAGTACATTAGTTAGATGTTCAATTCATAGTAAGCTTTTTATAACTACCTATATTTTTAAGTAACATTGTTACGGATTATAATTTAAAAGTGGGTACGTTAGTTTATGTATTCTACTTCTAATGTTAGAATTAGGTTAATGTCGCTTCTAAACTTAAAATACATTCAATATAGTGGTATTGAATACCGTAACTATTTGCTCTTAGGATGTAAGAAATTATATCCACGGATAGCGACGTTTAAAATGTTCCTTTAACGACCATATTTCCGTGACCTGAAAACCTCTATTGCACCGGAACAATTAAAAAACCAAGTAATTAGGACGTCGGATTATTTAGAGCATACCAATACCATGTAGGATTAAGGTATTTGTATTAATAAAATAAAGACTCTTCAACTGCCTGAGCGGTGACATAAACGTAAATTGGCTAATTTGCTGCAAAGTTTTGAAGAAATTTAATATTTTTTTATTTCATTAAAGTCAATCTCTTTTAAGGAAAGTTCCAAGGACTGTACCAAGCCATTAAATAGAGAAAAAAAAGTTTTTTCCAAAGCTTAAAATCCATCAAATACGCAAGGTTCATTGCTCAGTAATAATTACGATAATCGTCGAAACGTCAAAACCACAAGTTTATAAATTATTCTAAGAACCAATTTAGTAAAATTAGAAAACATCAAAACTCACCATACTTTCAATTTTCAACACAAAACAAGTTTAATTCGAATAATTTCACAGAAAAATACACTTCACTCACTTAGCTGAAAAGTGAACTAGTAATGATAAGACAAGTATCAACTCCTATATACAATAATTCGATAAACATATCCTAATCAACGATGTCTAGATAAACGTAAATTATGTATTATTTTAAGGCAAATAATAATTTTATTAAAAATGTGTTACTTTAAAAGGATTACGTGGTAGTTCCGTAATAGCTCCGGGCTTAATAAATAAAAATTTTGTGTATTTAACACAGCGGGGTCATTACAAATTACCTTTAATTATTAACATACATTCCAAACTTGACAACAATGATAAAGTCATCATATAGTTAGATAATAATGAAACTTCCTAAAACAGACTCATCGTAATTAGCTAATTATACGAATGTTTTATCATTTGTAAAAATAAGCAAGGGGATGAGATGAAGTTTCATAATGAAAATTTTAAAGTTTAGTTTTATAGCATTAAAATATATACATAACGCTGATGATTTAGTTTGATTGAAAAACATAGTGAATAAAAAAAATTTAATTATGGCGAGGTTTGAATTCGCGTCCTCCGCCGTGCCGTGACGACGCCTAACCACTTGGCCAACACAGTTCCTACCTCAGCAATTGGATTTTTTTTTTTCGATATAATGTGCGTAACGGGCACCTAGGGCAGTTAAAGGAAAAAAGGTTTCATTGTGTTATTTAAAAGGATTTGACATACATTTTTATTAATCATAATATGATAATGATCATTCGTTTTCTTCTCTGTGCACAAAAAAAATATCCAAGCATAAAAAGAATGAAGACAATTCACTAAGAAGTTTTATATCTGCTTAGTATTCGCACAGAAGATTATCAATATAGATGATGAGAAAAAAATTCATCCCATTTCGCCTGCAGCGCGATGCATCTATGAATGCTTTGCTTGGCCTTATGCCCAATGTTACACAATTTATCTCGGGTGGATTTGAAGAGGGCTCAGGTTAAATGAGATTCAGAGTTAGATATTACAAAACTACTTAATGTTTAGTGCAACTATTAATAATATGTGCTATAGTTTTGTAGACACTTTAAATTCTGTCCTGGTAATTGATACTGATAAATTATATATTCTATTAAAGTAATTAACGTTTATCTATCTAGAAATTGGGCATTCATATTTTATTTTAGTTTCCTTGTAAAAGTTTTGTAAATTTCCTAAACAATTATCACCGCCATTAATGGATCGTTCACTCATGCTATTCTCAGTGAATGGTATAATAGAAATGTTTTGTCCTATGTAAAGTGGAACACAGACAAGATAATAACGCATCCCTCAACCAACGATAAACAATGTCCATTTAGCCCACTTTATTGCCTATTTGTTCGTAATTAACACAATCGGCAAAGAATACTTAAATAACGGAGGCTAGTTGTAGTGAACTGGTACGTCACGCAATTAGAGTATAATGCAGGTCACATCCCTAGTGGTTCTGTGAATAATCCACAAACGAATTATATTCTGAAATTGTAATGAAACTGAAATAGTGTTATTTTATATTGACAGAGCGAACGAATGCGAGTAAACAGCTGTTATCATTAGGAAATCCACAACTTTGTAGTATGTTTCTCCTTATACAATACGCGTAGCGTAAGTGTATTTTTGATCCTTGATCGAACGATTTTTCAATGTATTTATTGTTTGAGAAGAAGGTTTATTATTGTATCTAAACTCATATATACCAACGTATTTATTTTTGCAAGTTACGAAAAATATTCTGATTTCAAATAAGCATTTCAATTCTTTTCGAAATAATCATCTCTTTAACAGTTAATGAGAAAGATTGGTACAATATTGTAAATAAAAATGAAAATAAAAATCTCGTTTTTAATTTTTACTTTGTTCTTAGAGATCTGAAAAAATGAATATCGCATGGTCTAAAAATATTTGTTATTAAAGAGTTTAATTAAAAACTATTGGAAATACGAGTAGGTATACGCGTAAACTAGTTTGTGTACTATTTTTATTAATTAGTATAGCAAATTGGTACTGCAAAGTAATAAAAACAAAATATTAGTCAAGTCATAAGGTCTACCAAATGGAATCTAAAAAGGAATTGGTATGCCTATAAAATTAATTCGCATCACATATTTGGTGTCATTTAATGTAGCTTAACTGGATTCAAAACATTATCTCTTTTTTTACAGTTTTTACTGGCATAAAGTTTTTTCCAATATTATGTATGTAATATAACAATTTGTATTTGTATATATACTAAGGAGGCGGAATGCTAGTATAAAATACATCTTTCACCATTGTGCATTGTGTTAAAATCTAATTTTCTATTTTTGTCTTGTTTCTATTGATAATCCACTAGCTAACGAGAATGATTATCATGATGGTATTGGTACCTACTTAACCTAGCTAGATCAACTTACAATTATCAGTAAAAAGCACTTAATGATTTCATAACAACCACTTCTAATTGTTCGTATAGAGCAAAATAAACATGAGAACAATAATTCTTATCTGTTTATCCTTTATGCTACTTTAAATTGTAATCAGTGAAATACATTTTTACGATAAACCAATAAAAGGAGTTTATTATTTTTAAGTTAAGATGAGTGTAGTTTGTACCTACATACTCCGTTTATTATTTAATTTTTAACAAAGAATAAGCACTCTAGTGTGCATCCTGTCAATAAAATAATTGTTGTCATATTAAACAGCCTAAAGCTTATGACATTGAAGCTAATGAGTTGGAAACAATGTTTATGGATGTCCTTGTGATTTACATCTAAGCTGTGTATATTTTCACTATCACTGGAAAATTATCACATAACCTTTAGTCAACAAAATAATATAATAAACATGGCTACATTTATAATTTTTACATTTTTGAAAAAAAATGTAGTAAGCATGGGCAGAAATATAATGAAAGGAAATAATTGAATCCTTTTTAAAGATGACCCATTCAGCTTTAAAAATACTTCATAACAAATTACTTCAAACAGACATAAATAAAATATAACTTAATGTATCTGTTCACAACAAAATTTGCTACATTAAATACATTTTACAAAATCATAAAATTAATGCTAGTTAGTCTATATAAAAAATTATTACAATATTTTATTAGAACATTAAGTTTTGACGTCTAAGCCTTAATTCCCATTTCATATAATAATATACCTGAGACAGGACCAAGAAGTGATTTTAAAAGAACACCTTATATATTTATGATAGTGATGCAAACAAAGAATTCTTTACTAAGTAGTTGATTCTAAGAAGAAATTTGATATATCCAGAACAAATATCATTTATTATATATAAAAATATCAGGAATTGCTTGATTATTTTTTTTTATATAAAATTAGTTATACAGTAAAGAATATAAATAGAATACCAAGGGAGATGCAAAAAAACATATTTTAACTTGGCAATTCTTTTAATTTTTTAGTTTGAGAAGTTAAATAAACAGTTCAAGAAACTCAGCTCAAATAAAATTTTTGGAAATAAGGAAAAGTAAGTTTATTGTACATAAATTGCTGACAGGGACTTACTGATTACTTTGACTTATACAGAGGGTTGATATTTTGAAAAATTTAGATTTTGAGGCTTGAAAGGGAAGGACCAAAATAGTTTTTCATTAACAATATAATTAATGGAATGTTTTATAGGAAGTATCCCTATTATTTTGATTTTTAGAATTATTTTCATGAATGGGACAGCCACACACAAGAAAGCTATGTAAGTATAGTTCAAATTAAAACACATAAGACAAAGAACATTGGAAAATTTATTATTGAGTGACAAGAATAACACGAAACTAAAGAAATAATATTAATTTTATAGTATTGGTAGATTTAGCAACATTATTAATTTGGATCACGTTTATTTCATTTTCTCAATTTTGTCTATAGCAGATATTATAGCATACATAGAATTCATTCAGCAAAATAGAAATCATTTGCCAAAAATGTTTATAAAAATATAAAAATTAATAAATTATAATACACCAATATTATAAATTGTGATTATACTGATTTTATCAAACAACCGATTTCTATAAAAATAATAAACATGCTTTTAATGTAGCAAAAAAAGATTATTTGTTATTTAGAAAACTTATTAATGAAGTTCAATGTTAACTAACCTCAAAACAAAACTGAACAAACGAAAATTCAAATTACGAATACGGAGTTATGTAAAATAAATATTAAATATAATCAACTCACCCTGGAAAATGTGCGTAAGCGATTTATTCTTGGATTTGATGGAATATTGCTCAAAGACACTTTAGACATTTTGGACTTAATGTTATTATCTAAGACGACGCTTTACAAAACGTTTAACTTAAACTAGAAATACCATGTACACTTGTGAGTTGTGAAATTGAGAATCAGTGTTTTACTTTATTTTTAAATAAGGAACATTTCAAAAGCGAAATAGATTATTTTGATTTTATACTTTGACAGCACAAATATATATTAACTGCACAACACAACCCCCATGGTGGTAGACGTTACAATTAGTCTTCAGTAACAATAAAATACACAACCCAAGCCACTGAATTAAATTCTTTAAAATTTGTTTTTATTTAATCTTTTGGATACTTGACAGCTGATTTCAGTAACAATGGAGCTAGTCGAAACGTTTCGTTTTACACGAAACAACGCAAGCACTGTTCTTCTTGCTGTCGGAGCGACAACTGTCAAAATAAAAAACACGCGCCAAGTGCGTAACATGCGCGCGAAAATTTGATTCGTTTTATGAGAAGGAATTTTATCAAATAACAACATTCAAGTCTTGAGACATTACGTAGTCTTGAGACTACGTATCCCTCTTACCAGCTGTTTGTGGATCATTATGTTAGTTTTAAAACATCATGTTCCAACAATTTTAATTAATATTCACACACATAATGGATCATACTTTAATATTATTATATTTAGGAAAAAATATAATGTAAACTGTAATATGATTTAATTAATGTAAAACTTCTGGCCATAAATGTTATTTTATTATTAGCTATATAAAACAATACGATGTCATTATTTATATGAATTGAAATAGGAGTTAAGTTTAAAATATATGATAAGTAGGTACAGTAAATTTAATATTATTTAATTATTAAACTTCTAAAGTTAAATAGTGGTAAAATTAATGTTTATCTATATTATCTTAATATTTAATATGTTTAATAGTGTAAGTTTCAGATATAATTCAAATGAGAAAATAAATCTACATCTAATGTAAACATAGAAAAGGATAATATTATTCTATTATACAAAAATATTAGCTACAGTAAAAAATTACATTGCCTTTGTTCTTTCTTGTGGTTATAGTAAATTTAACCCAAAATATTTAATTACAATATTACGTATTTAATTTCAGCGTAATGAAAGCGTACTACCACTCCAAACGGTTACGCAACAAGCGGTAATGATAAAAAAAAAATGAAACACAAACATCTACATCCTTACAGAATTGGTTAGTGACTCTATTGAATTCGTTAGTCTTCAAGCAGCAGCAATGCGGATTATTGAATGAATTCTTAATGACATAACTCGGAACTTACCAATGAGCTTTCAGTTGGGTTGACGTGGATACGCGGCTCTTCGTCATCGTTGTCAGGGTTACTTTCGGCACCAGCGATCTGACCCATGGCTGTCGCGTTGTGATCGATGTGTTTGTCTAACGCGACGGTTGGCTGCAATAGCAGCCTCCCGCGCGTCCGTCGCGCGACCGCAGCCGCGTCGTTGTGCCTTTATACAACCCCTAAGTTGAAGGGAGCGACGATCAACATCGATACTTTTTTATAAAGGATTATTTATCCTCACGGATGAAATTTATTATGATATTAAAATCGATCAAATCACATATGCTAAATTAGTTATTAAATTTTCGAACTACGGGTATATAGCTATTGATACCTATTGGTATTGTAAATATGAAAGTTTCTAATAGACAACGTTCAATAAATAGGCATTTACAAGTTGCATTTTCATTTTCGTATCAGCTAAGCAAATCTCTTTCGCAACCAAGCTTTGACGCCATATAGAGTGGAATGTGGATGAAACGTTATACAGAATAAGCTCCAGAATATAATAAAAAAGTAACAAAATCTGTAATATAACCTGTGAATATTCTAAATATTCAATATTCTAAATTTCATTTATCTTTAAATAGCTTTAATTGTAGTCCAGAAGAAGTATTTGAACCCCAAAAATATACATTTATAATATGTAGTTCAAGTTTCAAGTACAATGTTTTCTACTAAAGGTCCCTGTTTTTCTTTAGTTTATGACTACTCTCCTACTAGAGGTTAAAATTCATCGTATCGACATCTAAGTGGCATGCCTAAAATTGCGGCGGTCGATACGGTAAGCGCAAGTCCGCATTTCAGCTGGGATTTTTGACAGTTGAAATGAAATTTCATTCCTATGATTTAGTTCTAATTGTCACAGTTTGAATACTAAATATTTTGAAACCCAAATGAGATTTTCTTTTGTAGAGGGTATTACTTCTCGAGATTACTTTAGAAGTTAAAAATATGTCAATTTTTCAAGCATTTATCAAGAAACATAAATACTTAATGTACGTTATTTTAAGCGTTATATGGATCAAAACATAAACGGTGGCCCATATTCCTATCCCCACCCTTCCAGCCAATTCATTTATTCCCCTTTGCAATCCTTTCTTTATCAAAAGTCGGCAGTCCATTTGAAGAGACGTTGAGCGTCTACAAATTCAAGGGCTTTGGTAGCTCCTTTACTGACCAAGACGTAAAATAAATAAATTAGTTACTAGAATATGGGCCTAAAGTAAAATGACTTACTCGTATAAATACCGATATAGTATTGTGTTATCTGTGATACAGACATATTTGGAAAATTTGGCATACTAAGTACTCACCAATGAGTTGGCCAACAGGTCAGGAATCACAATGAATCGGTAATGGACGTGGGCCGGATCTCTTCTCCTGCTCGGATTTTTTCCATTCGTTAAAAGTTACAAATATTTGCTAGAGAAAAGTGAGAGAGTTTAGGAGATGTAGTCAAGTATTATGCCGAAATTTTTTGGTTTTTTATTCTGATGTATTAATATTTTTCTCATTGATAACACATCTGTCATAGTATTTCCGTAAAGTCACAGGTAAAGTGCACCATAAAATGCTTAGGTTGCTGGGTAGAAAAAGCCTTGCTACGCTCTCTTCACAAGCTCGCGCTGATAATGACAATAATTAAATTTTACAAAACAAAAATATAAAACTTATATGTATAATTTTTAACATACCTGTAGGTACATGACTAAACATTTCTCACTTTTTTATATATGCCTAAAAGTCATGTCATATTAGACAACAGTATTTATTTCATTAATATTATATTACTGACTTGCGCTATCCGCCCCGGATCCGACTGTAGTACATATATTATATAACATATGGTGAAAGAATTTTTAAAGTCGGCGGTTTAAGTGTAAAAACATTACAAACATACATATAAAGAAAAAAAACAAACGTTTCCTCTTAACTTTTGTATAATGTAAGCACCGATATCATAATAGTTATTAGGTATACTTATAACCTAGTATATATAGTATTATGTTATCTGTGCTAGTGACATAAGTTTTTTTTTACCAAATAAAAATTTATGTTTAAAAACTACTAATAGTAGTGCGTTTATGGAACTCTAAAACCATTAAATTAATTAACGTTTAATCGATTTGTTGTACAATATTCGCTGCCTGCACTTTCCATTTATTACTCGTCCTGCATTGTTGGTATAATTTTTAATTATAAAAACGTTATTATTATAACTTATTATATCTGTGCCTATGGATACACATCTTGATAATATTATAGAATCGTTGAAATGGTTAACTAATGTGGAAAGGTGTTTTGGAATATTTAGGTACTATTATTATGAAGGAAACATCTCTGCGCCTACAGCTAATATGAGAAAATACACCGTTTCGTTGGTTTGCTTTATAATATTTTATTATACTATTGGTGTGTTTAATACGCCCATATTTCCTCATTTTGAAAACGCAATACCATCTTTATTAGCAATCCTTAAGAATACAATTTCTGTGCTTACCAATTATTTGTATTTTGGTGACAAAAATATTCGCGTCATAACAAATGTTGCTCACATTGATTCATTGTTGAAAATTGATCAAAACTTTTATTTAAAATTTAAACGGAAAGTTGCGATAAAACTAACCCTGGTAATTATCGGGTTTCTCACGTTTTGTTTTATTCAATTTGCTTATAATAAAATTTGGTCATGTTTTATCTTCATAATAGTGCTATTAGTAATAGAGCATCAAATCGAAGTCTTTGCCTTACATACGTATTTAGAAATAATGTCGGAAAGGCTACATATCATAAACAAATATTTAGAAAAAACAAATCAAAGTAAACTAGTGATCGCATTCAATTGGAAGAGAAGGAATAACATTTATTATAATGGTCAAAATATTTCAGAAAAAAATATACATTTTAAATCATTAATTATCGCTTATGATCTGATTGGAGAATCTTACAAATTAATAAACTCTCTTTTCAACCTCAACATTTTTGCGAGTATAGTATCGACCTTTGTGTATATTTTAATAGCTATAGTCACGTATTTACGCTTTTATAGTCATATATATATTTACTTGGTGACTATAATATTATGGGGCTGTTTCGAAATATGTACGCTTGCCTTTATAGCGTATAGGTGTGAAGAAACGCTTGCAATCAGAAGTCAAACTAAGGTTTTAGTTAATGAAGTTGTTATAAATTATAAGTTACCGAGTATAAAGCGAATTCAAGCAAAGACTTTTATAAAAGCGATAGATGTTTGGCCGTTAAACATGACTGCTTACGACATGTGCGAAATTAACATCAAATTGTTTCTTAATTTTGTAAGTGTGACTGCCACATATTCTATCCTGATTCTACAAATATTGCACGTGTAAGTCTATTCAGTTTATTTATATTTTACTTTAAAATAATTATATTCATACAGTTATAACTTATAAATCTATAGTCATATAGTTAAGAGCAGTAACTATTGTAAAACGTAAGTTTTTAATAGCTATGATGAGTGTTAACCGTAAAATGGGAATATTATGTTTTGCACCTATAGAATATAGATACGACTTCCACACGAAAATCATATTGTAAAATAGACAATAAAAACGAGTTGTATCATATTATTTATTTTATTGCATTAATCACAATTTTTAAGGTTGAATTATATTATCTTTTGGAACTAAGTCTAAAAGTTTGTTAACGTTTTGAAGGATTGTTTTAACACCGTACTTAAAGATAGGACCTCCAAATTCCTCTGCTACACTGCGCCAATTTCGATTAATATATGTCAGAATAGTTTGACCTAAAAAAAAAAAAAACACAAATTACGATGTAACAATAATTTTTTCTCCAAATAAAGTGAAATGGAACCAGATGACAAGAATTCTTATTCAAACTTAAACTAAATCAATTGAAAACCAACAAACAAGGCCAAAAAATACTGTCGAATTGAGAATTTACTTCGTTTTTGGGACGTCGGCTGAAAAACTTGCATAAAATTATAACTATCTAAAAATCTAATGACACAGTTCATATTAATTGCAGTGATGTTCTAGAATATTCAATGTTTGTTACTGTAATGTTCTAAGAAAGTAATAAGCGTAAAGGCGGCAACGAACAAATGCAGAGTTGTGATAGCCGACAGGCGATTAATACATGTTATGCCACAATATCAATAGCAAACAGAATAATGCAAAATCGTTTTTTTTAAAGGAGACTCTTTTAGATTGGTGATTACATTACCTAACCTTAACACCTTCATAATTATTATGATATTGATGAAAAAAAATCATTGTTCTGTTTTTCCTATAAATTTAACTGCACATACAAATCACATTTTTAATAGTCATGATCGACAATATTCGATACTTACTCATTTCGGGATTTCCTGGTATTAAATTCGTCATATAGTATTGAACTCGACCTTCATAATTTATCGAGGAATTGAAATTTTTCATTTGGAAATACTCTTTTCCATCCTTGTTTATAACATCCAATTGGAATGTCCATTTGGTAACAACGTTTTCTGTAAAATAAAGATTAAATTTATCGACCTTGTACCGATTTTTTCTTCTTAAAGTATGGTTAGCATTTAAGATAAACAAATAAACTTATGTATTGTTATTTTTTTTATTAAATGTGTATAGTGTATAAGCACATGCCTTCAGGTGTATAAAGTTTGTACCTATACCTATAGAAATATTGTTATAAGTATAACTGATTGTACTGTTTTAAATCTTACTTAATAAATAGCTAGAAACATGCTCGTTCTACAAAATACTTACTACAAGTGATGATAGAGTCCCCTGCTCCATGGAGGTTGAAATATAAAATGTCACCAGAATAACGGTATTTACCTTTGATGACAAAGTTGCATTTGTATATCAATTCATAAGTATCTCCCGACTTACTAAAACACAAAAATTCAAATAACCACACCCAGAAAATACTTATTCATATAAGTTTTGTAAATAATTAGTACCTTCGTTGTACGTAGCTAAGAATGTATATAAAATAACATCGATAATTATGGTCTGCGAGCGGTTAGCAAAATAATAATTATACCTATTATTTCCAATTACAATATATATGAATAGTTACTTACGTCATTGACTCTATAATACAGCTCTTCAAACCTTTTGCGTAACCGTTTGTAAATTCGACGTTTAATCCGCCAGGCAGGGTGAGATTAAGGGATTTCACAACAAAGGGATCCAAAGATTGAATCCCAAGTTGTGGTATGCCTTGAATAAAGTCAGGTAGAGCGGCTTGAACCGTTTCTTTTAAGCATTGTGGAGAAGTATTTGTACATACTTTTCTAAAACCCTCTGTAATTATATAATAAGATGAAATATGCCTGTAAGTTGTTGTATTGATTCTAAATTTAACTGCATAGAAATATAAATGACTAACATTTTTTTCTCATAATGATCCTCACTAAATAAGAAAGAAATCAATTATGGACCACAATAAGTAATATCAATTTCTTTCTGACATAAAAGAAAGACAAAGAAACAAATACTTCCACATTTATAACATTAGTATGGATTACTTACGAAAACTTGTTTCCCCATTAACAAGTGTTGAAAGAGTTACAAATAAAATCACGGCTATAGTAAAGTTATACATAATTTTCTCAGTAAATGTTGATGAAATTCACACTGTACCAACGGCAGTAACGCAACCTAATGTGATTGTGATGATTGTATTGATACGGAAAGATTCAAAAGGAAATTATTATTTCTTATCACTTGTTAATTGATTTTAAAAGACTAGACTCAGACAGCTTATAATGGAATCTCACCGTTGTTAAAATTTTATATGGTAGTAAATTCACTCATTCTCTCACTCTCACATGTTTCGCATCTTCTCTTTTATCACTCCTTTATGGTTTAAAATAAAATGCTGATAATTTACTTCAATTATTTATTCGCGATTTTAAATACAATTTTATAAAATATACCTAATGATTATACGTATTAACTATTTAATAATCCTTAAGAAGAATTGGCAACTTTCGTTTTGTATAAGATCATGAAATATAAAACGTTTTTTTGTTTTGCTATTGTTTCCACAGACAAGGTATTTTTCGAATATATTAAGAGAGATTAAATTAAAACGAAAATGACGTGATTACGTAATATATACAGTGGAATAAAAATGTGCTTAATTTTGAAAAGACAAAAAATTTCTAACGTTTCTATTACTACATTTACAGTAATATCATCTTTGTAAATTGTTCAAGTCATTACTTTTGGTTTCAATCACAATATCGTATTAGCGGAAAAATTATAACAATCAATAAACAAGTATAGTATTATGTTATCTGTGCTATAATATAACTTTACCGCCTCCTAACTAACTCCGGCTAACGCGTGAGCGTAGAACCACGGAAAAAATAATGAATACCTTAATATTTTAGAAAAGCAAAACAATGGGTTATGATTTTTTATTAATATAAAAAAATAACAAATAGATTAAAATGTTGATATGTTTTCAATTAGATTTAAATCTAGGATCAATTTCGGGTTCCACATTATCGTCGTCATCTGGGATTTTTTTGAAAATGCTGTTTAAAATATCTTGAGGAATGGTGAATGAAGTTGACTCTGTTGTCATATCTGGGAAGGGCACATCACCGGCCATTGGAGATTGTAACGTGGTTATCAAAAAGCACGCCGTGCGACCACGTAGGGATACGTCTGTAATGTAAATATAAGTAGTTAAAAACCTAGGGTAAACAATTTTAACTTCTTTTTATTTTATGGGCTACAAATTGTAGATCCTATGATAGTAAGCGGTGATCGCCGTCCCTTTTCGAACATTTGCATAGGTAGGAGGTGCAATGAGTGTGTCAAGATAATAAGATAAGATCTCACAGAAATACAGCAGAGATGCATAAGACAAAATACATTTGATATTGAAAAAAATCGAATTGGGTTTTTCTTTCAATCATACACTAATAAAGTACTTAGAATAAGGATACACTACAGGCTCTATTGCGAACTCAGCGTTACAGTAGGGGATTTAACTAAGTAGAGATCATATAATAACAGAGTAACTTACCAACGCCACACGATTTTGCGCATTCTAATTGACCGACGTTATTGTAAGTGACATCATTAGTGCCACATACAGGATTGTATTCTGATGTCACTGGACAATTTGATATGCAGCTTTGTACATTTTCCTGAGAATCGTTAGGTGGTTCCGTTGGAGCTTGTGTTGTGGGTTTGGGGCATGGTAGCCTTCTTTTCAGATCAACATCTGAAATTAATTTACAAGACGTAAAGTAGGTGCATGTATCTAACACATAATAAATAAATGTACGAAGAGGAAAATAAAATTAGGTACTTATGAAATTGCGTATTTAAATTTAATTATACGCAATATCACGTAAACCACAAAGTAATAAATAATGTACATATTCTATTTTACTATAATATTGCTTATGAAAATTTATTTTTTATTGCTCACTATATTTTATTTTTATGATTTACTCCTATTTAAATAATTACTTTTATAATAAAAAATGTGTTTAATATTATTTCCCCGTATGTGGATTTAATACTGGTTTTTAAATTAAGTAGCATAACAAATTTACACGCGCATTGTGTAAATTAAAAAATTGCTTGACTATTCAATACCACATTAACTTCATCACTCGTATCCCTAGTATTTAAACCTTAATGTGTATAAAATAAATGTTATTACTCACCAGCACCACACTGCTTAGCACAATATAATTTCCCAATATTATTGTACGTGACATTATCTGTACCACATACGGGGTTGTATTCCGGAGTTGTCGGACAATCGTTCATACAAGCCTGTAAATTATTACTTGTGCTGGTCGTAGATTCTGTGCTACTGAATTGGCTACAGGCAAACCTGTATTTAACTTGCACATCTGTAATGTTAAATGTTTCTTAATGAAAATATTAGCGATGTTGACGCTAGAAACTGCCAATGAGGTTGGATCAATGTAATGCTACAGCAGAAATTCATTCCTATATTCGTTTGTCCTGTAAATTTTGGTTCTTTCACAAAAGTTTTTACTTTTAATACTGGTATGTTATGCAAATAAATATCATCGAATGTGGACGACAAAATAGTCACATATTAATCATATAGGTTTACCTAGGTGTTTCGGGTGAATATCTTAACATATAAAAATCCAGTGTCACGATGTATGTTCCCAATAAACTCTCCACCAACTCAACCGATTTTGATAAAATTTGGCATTTTATGTGTAATTTGGTCCAACTTAAGATATAGGATAGTTTTTATTTCGATTAACTATCCCTATAATTTATAATCTTATAATTATTACTATGTGCTAGTTTATTATAATTTTTATGATGATTTACTATAAATTTATTAGGTATTAACTGCGCCTCGTATTTCCCCCGCGTATGCCGTATCCCGTAAGAATATCGGGATAAAAAGTTGCCTATATGTTATTCCAGTTGTCCAGCTGTCTACACACCAAAATAACATACAATTTCATTGCAATCGGTTTAGTACTTTTTGCGTGAAAGAGTAACAAACACACGCACATCGTTACAAACTTTCGCATTTATAATATTAGTAGGATAGTAGGAATTAGGATACTGAACATAATCAGAGAACGAATTTGCTCCCTTTTGTGTTTATATTCATTAAAAGAAATCTTGTATTCTTGATCTCTTTCTCTTTTATTGTTATTATTTTTTTCTATAAAAAGGGTTCAAGTAAATAAAATCTATATTATTATCAAAAGCGTCAAATGCCACGCGCCTGTTGAAAACCCAACATCGTTAGGTTAATTTACTAATTGAGTTACATTAGTTTGCCATTAGTTCGATATTTCACGCTTACCGACTCCGCATTTCATTGCACATCGCAAACGATCAATATTCTGGTATGTGACATCATCAGTGCCACATACGGGTCTGTATTGTGTCGAGGCAGGGCACGAGGATAGGCAGGACTGCACGTCGTTTATGGGATATGGCCTTCTAGTGCTCGAGGTCGGGAAGATGTTCCATCTAAAAATGTAGTATTTAGTTTTTAAAGAAAGCTCAGCGGTAAATACCCAGAACCTAGTATATAACAATACATTCACTTAATATTCTTCCAACCAATATGAGGTTCAAATTAGGACCAGTAATAGGTAGGCTATATTTTATTTAAAAAATAATATAAACTTGGGGGACTACCCATACATATAACCAGGGGATAAAAAAACCATTATAAGTCATTAAAGGAGGTAGATATAATTAAATAAGCCTTTAAAAATAAATCAGAAAAGAGGTTTCTAAGTGTAATTCTTCATTAAATAGTTATACTTATTGTAGTTATTTTAAAAATTCTTATTAAATAGTCAACGAGTTAACAGGTCTAAAGTCGTAAAAAAGACATTCTGCGTCTTTTTCGAAAATCCGAGAATCCACGCGAGCGAAGCCGCAGGCATAAAACTTTTAGAAAACAGTAAGCAGTGGAAAGAGTGTGTCTTTAAAGTCTGCATTTTTTTATGAAACACACTTGGTGGAATCTTAAAGCAAGTTGGAATTGGAGTATTCTTTCTCATATATAAAAAAAAAATATTTCTCCATAGAAGTAAGGTACTTAGCTAACTTGAAACACGTATTTTTACTATAACCTAGTTTTGACCTATCGTAAGCTATCCTTCATATTATAAGGTCGTGACTTTCAATTACAAGATGCGTCAAACGCAAAATTACGCACGATAGAACAATAAGAAGCCAATATATCTTCCTCGAGCGTGTGTGTAATCAGTGCGGGAATTTTGTATTACGTATTTATTTACATTGGATGTAGGCATTATGCAATTTATTTGCTTATTAGTATAGCTAAATTTGCCCAATATACGTACTTAAACTGAACTATGCATGCACGTGTTCATTACACAACTTTGCATGTGCTCATTTCCTAATATATAAGTAATTTTTTAGTTACTTTTAACTTAACGTTCTACTGAACATTCAGATAGACACAAAAATCATGCTAAATATTAACTTTTAATGTTTTAACAAAGATCTTAGGTAGTATCTATCTCTTGTTGTTCAATATTTACCTACTGTTACGTGTATATTTATTTTATTATGATAGTTTTTATCATACATAAGTACTTACCGTGGATAGTCTTCATCATTTGAATCCGGGAAAACCAGGGTACCCTTATCCTGATTGAATGGATAGTCATAATCCTGGTAATCGCTGTTCGAATGACGCCAGTGTTTGTGGTATGATAGTGTTTGATGACACACTGTCAAAATAACTGTAAACATAATATTCTAATCAATATCCTATTACATCGAACATCCTATTACTTTTAATGATTTATGGTGTATATTATGTTACCATATTCACTTTTTTACATAATATCTATATTGCGTAAAGGTCATCAAGGGACTGGCAATACACAAACCGCTGGCTTCGCAATTTTAAGGTCGACTATGTCACTATACCTAGTCTTGCCATAAATATTGTAATAAAGAAAAAAGAAAATTGTTAACTGCAAATAACATTTATTACT
>NC_052119.1:2864246-2880323 GCF_012273895.1 Zerene cesonia
ATCGATTCAGTAGTTTTAGCGTGAAAGAGTTACAAACATACACATACACACATCCATCCTCACAAACTTTCGCATTTATATTATTAGTAGGATAGGATAGAATAGGACTATTATAAATTGATAACACCTATTTACTAAAATCGGTCAAGTGCTAGTTGGACTCGTAACTCAATGAGTTCCGTACAAATAAGCTAAAGATCAAGTACAGCAAAAATTGATCACCCATCCAATTTATGATCGAGCCGGCGTTTGCTTAGCCTAAATTATGTATTATTTATTGTTTTAACGGCAACATAAATATGGTATCTCTGAAAACATGAACATACATACTGAGACTCTTTTATAACTAAAGGTTCTGTTCTAGCCTTTGGCTACAGAACACTAAATACTAATAAAATTCAATGTTTTCGTGTGACTGTATGAGAGAAAAACCAATGGCGTTATTTATCGTTTGTATTTTCCAAATAAAGAAACATACTTAACATGTAATTGAATTTTAATCATTTAGAATTTACGGGAAATGATTTATATATAAAAGAACAAATTTCAAGCATATATTGTGTCTATTGTAGATACAATGTATTATTGGTTAAATAAAATAAAATTGTATAAATGAATAGAATGTTATGATGTACCTACTTCTTATAAAACTCTTTAAATTGTAACAGTTAAATGCGAATTCACAGCACAATCTTAAACACCTGACCGCTCTATGGTTAACCGCATATAATTTATGTAGAATTATAAACAAAATCACAACACTTACAAAATAATATCTTATACTCCATTGGTGATATCGATAATATTTTTTCAATTCACAATTTTAAACTCATTAGTTTAATATTTCGAGATAACACATCACGTCAAAGCTAGTTAACAAAATGACCTACGGTGATACGCGAGTTGTTATATAAAATTTACCTCGCGTCTACCTTACCGGATACTAAGTCGTATATTAACTGAGTCACAATAGGATATCTAAATTAAATTTGTAGAAAGACCGAAGGTCTTGTCAAAGAAAACGTAGGAGCCTGTATGACCTGAATCATATTTTGATGGCTGTTTGTAAGGGGTATAGAAGAAACCTAACTAAATATGTAAAACGGGGAAATTTCCTTCCCGATACAGAAAGAATTAAAAATTATACAATTAAAAAAATAGAATTACGGTTCAAATACTAATAATTCTGTGTAAATATTAATATCAAGTGGTTATATGGCGATTCTTTATAATAATAGGTTATGAAAGGTAGGTGTGTTAGACACTACGAAAATAATAATTTGCATTTTTTTTTTTTTTGTAAATAAGCAGGCAAACGAGCAGGCGGTGTAACAGATGGAAAATGACCGCCGACCTGTATACTGCCTGTGTGCTACGCTTATACATATACTCTTTATTAAGCTTTCCCTGTCGAAAACGCTTAAACATTGAAGATGGTATGTCACAAGATCTTGGCAGAGAAAAGCGCAATAGTAGACCGCCATGAATCCAGGTGCTGAGGATATTTAAATTTATCGTTCATAAGTAATGCGGTTTGTGAAAATGTGCACATATTTCTGCTCTATTCATTTACCTGTGCACCTTTGTCTATTAATAACCGTAATTCTGGTTCGGTACGATATTCTTATGGTAGTAAGTACATGGGTACGTATGGACGTATAAAGCGTTTATTTTTTTGTTTAACGTTTATTATTTTTAATTTTTGACCGTTCAAATCTTAATTTATTTATTAATTATGATAGGTATTGTGACTTCATGTACATAATAACATTTAATATATTATGTTAGATTCATTACATGTGTACTAATAAACAGGAGGTAGTTCTTCCCGTGTATATTTGTTCCACATACCTATCTTGATGATACGTACTATAATTATTTTAATTTTTAAGCATTTTTAAAAAGATTTTTCAATCTACAAATATATTTCATCTCTATACGTCAAGTACTAATCAGCATTCTATGGATACGTGCAGAGAAATTCAGATAATCGGGAAATCCTGTCAATAATACTTATTTATTTAAACACTTTATTGTGCTGCCAACAAAATACATAAACAAAAACAAAACTTATACTTAAAAAAATAGGAAGATACAGCACAGAAGGCGGCCCTATCACTTATAGGTGATCTCTACCAGGCAAACAACTTAAAGATAGATAACAACATAAGTAGAACTAGTAAGTATACTTACTTACAATTTGATTCTTAATGCTTTTTTTTTTTATAAAAAAAAAAGGTCACCAAGGTCCCTGCGGTGAGGTACCACGTAAAATCCTAAAATGGACCAAATGCGAACAATTCCCTATGAAACACTAAAAGAATCACGTCATACGGTAGAAACCCACGGAGTTATCGGGTAACAAACCCAAAAAAATACAGTCGAATTGAGAACCTCCTTCATTTTTGGGATGTCGGCTCAAAATAGGGCTAATACCTAATCTTATTTTAATATAAAGGACTTTTATGGAATATACTCATAGTAAACATAATATTATATAATACATTATCTTTAATCTTCTTTTCAAAACTGTAGGAATTCACGTTACTGCAACAGAACTTGTTAGAATTTACATGCTAGCATAATCAGATTGTATACCTACCTACCTATTAAGAATCGATAAATTAACAGATCGTGCTCAAACGATAGCTTGCTTGTAATAATAACTTATAAGATTTAATTACTGTATTCAAAGGATTGAAGATATAATTTTACAATCACATGCGCTTTACAATAAAACACAAATTCAAAAATCACATTTAATAATCATTACGAATTAAATACTCAAATAAGACCTATTCGCAACTCAACCATGTTAAAGCAAATATCTACATGCACTATAAAGTAGGTATAATATAACAATGTGCCATCATGCTTCACTTCCAGCTCTCTCTCTTATTACCTACATTCAACAAGCTTTAGATATAAAAAGATAGAGTAAAAATAACGAAATAAAATAATTCTGGTACTCTTGCCATACTACTAAATTAGCATAAATGATTCATCATCATCGAAAACAAAAATGAATTTTTCAATCTGATTCTTCATCGGACAGAAGGTGAATAAATTACTACTGGTAGTAAATTATTTCCAAGATTACAAATTAAAATTACCGCTCATAACAAGTAAGTAAACTGATACTCAAATATAATTTATCATAACATACCATTTTCCTTTATATTCAATTCCTAAGAATTACTATTGTTTGTACCTGATACTGTACAAATAAGTACAACACATATCTAACGAGAAATCAAAAACCGTTGTTTCCGTGTTACAGGACATGTGTCAATTAAAATTTATGTGGTTGCGGTTCTTTTGCAAAATCACAAGTTTCAAATGGTATTACAAATAGTACAAGAATTTTGTATGAATAATGAATTGAAAATATCCTTTTTAGTATCCCGTATAATTATGGTACTGATTCATAATTTGTAATGAAGTAAACTCAAGATCTTACTAAGATCAAACTCACCGACTGGTATAGTGTTTTTAGGTGTTTTGTTGTTGCTTGGGGATTATGGCACAGGTTCTTCCTTTAATCGAAATGAAAATGGGCCGGATGTAATGTTAGAATTTTGTTAGAAATATTAAGACTAATGTGTACCGATTTTCATTTAGAAATAGATGGAGCCTATCAATCATTCGTCATTAGAAATCTACAGAAAACAGAAGTAAAAACGAGCGAAGATGAAGGCAGTCGTCTTGTAATGTAAACTATGAAGAGTAAATATTGCTTTCTCTCTCGTGCCCGATCATATTCATGTCTTTAATAAATTTGCAAAGACTTTCGACGTTTCCGCAATCAACTTCTGTGGGTTGAAGGCTTGAAAGGGTTTGATACTTTACCTTTTATTTTGACTATCTCTATAGGGCATCGATTATAAGGTCGATCAGTGATCGACCTTATAATCTATGCTCTACCAGCCATTGTTTTTTTTTATGTACCGTTACTATACGTACTATGAATTAGAGAAATGTAGTGATTTTATAAAATAAGAGACTGTCGTTGGAAGCTAAAAACTTGCAGTACAGAATACACGATGCAGAAATTAGTCAGTTACTTCTTACAGAAAAAACAATGTTGTTCTTCTATGTCTTGAGGAGTTGCTTGGAAAAATGTCTTAATTAAATAATAAAGGCACATTTTAGTAATACATAGTAGGTACAAATCAAACTAGATTACACCAGCAACTGGCTGACTGGATCCAATTTGAATGTCCTGTCCAAGAAAATTATTGCATGGCTGCTTGGATATCTTAATATCATGCAGACCCTTATTTATACAGTGCCTTACGAAGGTTAGGCTAGTTATTAAATAGCCGATTGAGCTACCTGGCTGCGAAGTTGCTGCTGGCTGGGCATGAATAAAAAAAAATCATCCAAAAGAGAATTTATTTACAACAGCAGAGATATTTATGCCATATTGTCAAATAAGAAACTATTGCTTAATGAAACTTATGCTAGGAGCCGATAAATTCAAATTGTTGAAACAATCGATATACTTACTGAGTATACATATTACATGATATACATATTATATATTACATTTGGTCCAAAAAATAAGGTAATTTATTTCATTAACCAACTACATAATATTTTGGCATTAACACATTTATTGATTTCGTATGACAATTTTTGTTTGAATTCCTTTTCTATATATGCCTGTTTTTTATTTTTAAGAAAGCTTCTACACGAAGAACAAAAATTACCATTTTTATTTTTATTAGATAAAGCGCGATCACGCTGTTTATTCTCGTTTTAATTAAAGTTTTATTCGGGCAAATATCTAATAAAACCCCTTAAGACACCGTTAAATATTAAAAACCGTTAGATCTATTTCGCTAGACAGCATACGAAGAATTGTAATCCATTACATCTGTTTACAATTTCACGCATTATATTTCGATAGACCATAATCTATTTGTAATCCATTAAATGAAATTAATCAAATGCGATGCTATTTGGAAATTACAGCATTGCGCATACATAACACGTTGACGTATGCATTTGCCTTGTCTATTTGTGTACTCGATCTGTGGTCTATGTCATAAATGAATTTATATATATTTACATAGTAATAAAATATTTCATGGCCAAAGACAATGACTTAAGTCTTTGTGTTTAAGAGTATTTCGTAAATATATCTATATATATAAAATTCTCGTGTCACAGTTTTCGTTGCCATACTCCTCCGAAACGGCTTGACCGATTCCTCTGAAATTTGGTAAGCATATTGGGTAGGTCTGAGAATCGGCTAACATCTATTTTTTATCCCGATATTCCTACGGGATACGGACTTACGCGGGTGAAACCGCGGGGCGCAGCTAGTTATATATAAGACTATTGACTACATAAGAAAAATCTGTTTATTATTAATTTTTCATAATGTAGACTTAATTATATGAGGCAATCTATTTACAAAATACAGTAATTATTTTAATTACATCATAGTATCATCTCACAATATAACTCTAGCAGTATTTAATTTTTTCAACACGAACTATCTACGGGATATAAAAATCTATGCAAACTCTTAAGAATAATACGAGGAAAAGGCACGCTTCATTAATTTAAAAATATAGAAATATATTAAAAGACATGATCGCTAAATAATACCTACATTATTTATTCACAATATTAAAATGAAATAAACGTGACAACCCAATCGCTTCGCGAGATATAGAGAAAGAGCTTATTAGTAATATACCTACCTAATAATTTCGTATTATGTAAATCTACTCAGAACAAAATAATTTATCTATAGTTAGATAGACACCCATAAATAAATTACAAAAGATGTACAAAAAAAGATTTTTGTCGTCTTAATATTATAAAGAGGAAACATGAATGATTTTGTAACATTTTCATACAAAAACTACTGAACCCGATTTCAAAAATTCTTTCCACATTCGAAAGTTGCAAATTCATAAAGTGAAAAACGCTATAATATATTGTACACCACGGACGAAACCGAGGCTAAAAACTAGTTTAATCATAAACTAATGTTTTCATAAAATTGAGTGATACGTCATGTAAAAATCAATTATATTTCGCTGTCAAATCATACATATAATGTTTTGCAACTTATCAGGCTTTTGAGTACATTCGTTCTAAATTTCATAACATGGATTTAAAGAAAAGAAAGACAACATTATAATACATTGACAGAATGCATGCATCCGGCCGGGAGTTGTGACTTTAAGTGAAAATTACGTAAAATAAGAATGATTTAGAGAGGTTCAACCGTTGGTTCAACAGATAACCGCTCATATGTTAGAATTTCAACATACAATAAAATTATAGGCATAAACGGGGTTGATTTTAATTTTTTTTTTTGTCTGTACTTAGGGCTTATTTATTCTCTGGAAAATTATAATAAGTCTCCTCAGTAAAACATTTTATTAGGGAAAAGATGTCTATTACTCATTTGAAGTATTGAACTTACTATATAATTTTTCTCATAGTTTTTATTTTAGGTTTTGTATTTATTACAACTAAATTATACAAAAACAATACAAAAGTAGTTGAATTCAATTGTAAATTGTAAATCGCGAGCTCATTAACAAATTTTCAACACAAAGAGTCTCATAACAGTTCTTTTAAAATCATCAATAAAAAATATTCTTTAACTAAAAAATACATCAGAAGTTAAAGTTGTAAAAACACAATATTGCCTATACTATATACCTAAATAAAAAAAAACACATTCATCTAAATAAGATTGTATCAATCAATTAATACATAAAACAAAAGTGTAAATAAAACTTTTCTCATTGACCGACATAAATTTCGCAGACGTCATTTTTTATTCCACACAAAATAAAAAACTATATTAGATTATTTATACGAACAAAATGATCTAGTATTGTAAAGTACACACATCATTTACAAATTACAAAGCATTAAAAACTTGCCAAAGAAATTACCAAAAATCCAAACAATAAATCACTAATTAAAATGGTTAAAATCGGAATACATGTTGGCAGGTTTTGTTAAAACATATCATATTTCCAAACGCTATAAACGCAGCGGGACTGCGTACGGCGACGACCAGTCCCTCTCGAACACTTCTTGCAAATCTTGCCGAATGTTCTTCGAGAAGTTTCTAGAAACATCTCGAACGTCGTCCATTTCCGGCTGGTATACAAACGCTACTCCCGCTGTATCTATGAAATAGTCCCCGGACCAATTGGACGTTCCAATGTACGCAGTTTTGTCGGTCACCATGTATTTGTTGTGATTCACCCGGGCGAACGGTATTTTGTCTTGATCCGGCGTGGATGGGACTATGAAGCGACGCTGGAATCAATGAAAAGATCAATTAACTTTTTGGACTCGTAATTTCCATTCAGTTGAATGGTTCCAGAATGATATCGAATTGATTAAAAGTATTAACTTATTTATCTTGTCTGTGATGTAAGATGTGTAATTTTGAGAAACTATTATCTCAATTTACATATCATTTGCAAGGATACTACTGTAAAAAAGAGAAATCGCGAATAGTATTTATGTATGAATAAGACATTTGGCAGACTGATATACGAAATTATGAAAATATTAATTATTAATTCTACTGTAATTTACATTAGATACGTAACATTGACTGACCTACTTGTCTTGTTTGCATAAAAAAACTAAGAACAAGCTAAGTCTAAAGCCAACTTGGGTGAAATCACCGCTGTCATCGAAGTATCTAGCTCCATCCACATTTGTTAGCCCACTAGTATAAAATTGTACGAACGGAACACGTTTAAGTGCCTACTATTAGTCAACACGCAAATCGGAGATGGCAGGGTAGCGGAAGGATACTAATTATATACAAAACTAGACGCTCGTCCCGGCTCCGCCCGGATATCAAGATTCCTGTTATATCCCAAGGGAGAAAAATATCCTATCACTCAAGTCAGTTCATACCATATAAATCATCAAAATCCGTTCACTAGTTTCAGCGTGTTGGACGGACAAACATCCAAACAAAAATAAGGTGTGATAACGAAACGTCATGGAAGTGCTAACGCACCAGCGCCTCTTCACCTCACAAATTTAGTAGCAATAGCATACCACTTGTATGTCGAGACGGGGCAGCGCGGCGTGCAGCGCGGCGAGCGAGCGCAGGTAGTGCTCCTCCGCGGCGGACGAGTGCCGCCACCAGCTCACCAGCATGCGCACGCGCACGCGCCGCTCCACCGCCGCCGCGCGGATCGCGTCGTCTATCTTCGGCCAGTACCTGGAATGGACGGGAGACAATAAATCATTGACGTACTATTGACAACGAGACTCACGGTCGTCTACTAAAAGGTAGTAAAAAAAATATCCGAGGGAAATTGTATATACGTATGCATTTACCTATTCAGATAACATTAAAACAATTGTTCAAATTAATATATTATATCGTGCCAGTAATGTTCAATGCTGACGTTTAGAATACGCTCATAAGAAGACTGTCTAATAGATGGAACAAACGACGACTCAAAAAAAATCAAACATAGACAAAACTTAAACTACTATGAAGATAATCTAAAACAATATTTTGACAGGATAAAAAATATGTACAATGAAGGACACTTTAACACAAATACAACGAACATCGCACGTGCAAACTGATAAGTAAAAAAAGTCTAATCTCGGCTGAAGCACGAGATGCAGGTCGCGTCGACTCAAGGTTATACATTCAAAACTAATATTATAAAGAGGAAGAATTTGTATTTTTGGTTGTTTGTAATGAATAAACTCAAAAACTACTGGAGCGATTTTAAAAATTCTTTGACCATTAGAAAGCTGTAACTTCGCTGTGTGACATAGGCTATATTTGTATGAAGCCGGGGCGAACAGCTAGTTTAAAGATACAAAAGTTAAATTTTTAGTTACATAGCATTCAAATGCGTTATAAATTAGAAATTATGATCAAGAGGCGTGATTCGAAGCCCCCTTGGCCAATAATATTCTCTATTCTTTTAAGGTTTTTTTTTTCAATATCTAATAATACTTTTAAATATGCAGTGAGATGGGCTAATGAAAATTTTAAATTACAAATTCATTAAATATTGAAATCTTAACACAAATAATACATACGTATATTTTAAATAAGATACTTTGCTAAGTACAATTTTTACTTCTCTTCGTGACTTTACAACTCACCTAGGTGTTGGCGTAAACTCGCACGCAGGAGCGTAATCCATAACGGATATATACACAAACTCTTCAGCTGAATGGATTATATTTACGATAGCGTCATCGTCGTTCGTGCGACCCACGGGACTTAGTTTCGGGGGGGAACTCTGAAAATAATAAATAACAATCATATTTTTCAATCGACTCTAAAGACGTCATTGACTTATCGGGCCCTAAAAAAGCCTTAAGAAAAAATTACATTTATATGATTGATTGAGTATAGAAATAAGCTTCTTTTTCTTAATGGGAATTAAAAAAATTATTATCGGCTGTTGTAGTGTTCAAATACCGAAAAGAGAACTTTCCTACTACAGGTTAGGCTAACTTATCACGGGAGATCCAAGTATTTTGAAACCACACAACCATGCTGTATTAAGAATAAATTGTATAAATTATTAAAATATGTCAATAACAATAGCGCATAATTTTATCAAAAATATAATTTATTGCGCTGCTTACTGATTAAAGATATTTTTAAAAGCGAAAAATATTTGTTAAATGGGTTGAGCGATTTAAAACCATCATAGTGCTTTCAATATAAAACCTGAAATGATGACAAAGCCCATCCCTGCAAAGTAAACCCATAAAAGTTATATAAGCCAGGCCGGGTAAAGGTCAAGACACCAACATTTAACCTTTAGTATGCAAACACATTAATAATTTGGGATTTGACCAAAAATGTATGTATGTTAAATTTTGCTTATACAAATTCTTTAATCAAATGTATGGTCATTTTAATCTTCCTGTGAACGAGATTAAAATTAATGAGATATCTACTATTTACGCAAATCCAATATACAAAAAATTTTTGGGATTGATATTTTTGCATTGCATACTAATCATGTAAGAATATTGAAATAATTTTAAATTATAATCATAGAAAAATAAGTTACTGTTTATATAAATAATTACCTACTAATATTTAAACACCACATTGTATAACAGTTCTATGTTAATTGATATATTCAAAAAATGTATTTACTTTATGTTTGACACCGAATATGCTTGCGATGCTATGTTAACGTAATGTTTACGTAACAATTTGTGATTTCATTAGGCATAAACTAGTACAGAAATTCTGTTATACAAATATAATTATTTTTCAACATCAATCAGGCAGCTATAATAATTTCGCTCATTATGAACATTGACCAAGTTGTCGTGGTCTATGATACACTGGATTTTTGTCATCACAAAAATCATCATGAAAAGGATTAACAACGACCAACGTTCGCAGGCAACATATTATTTAACATACGCTGCATTTCATCACATCAACATATACATATCTACTATTAAAATAATTAGTTGACCGAATAGCTAATCAATTAACATACAAAATAAAGTTTTAATTAACAAATCTGAAAATACATATCGTATTAAAAAAACACAGTCGCTTATCAGACTATCAAGGTGCCACACTGCCATAATGGATTTATTCGCTTTAGCCTTGTCAGCTTTGTGCCTGCTCTCGGTTCTTCTAACGTGGTACCTCTTACCAAAATGGCGAACACTGCACAACTTCTTAAGCGTGCATCAAATTTTATACGGAACTTTGCACCTTTATACAGAACACGTGTACAATAAATATATAGAAGTTCATGAGATCGAGGTTTTACTAAGTATATCGGCCTATTGTTTTCTCGCCTCTATATGTTGGTCGCTATGTGCATGTACATTCGCCTTTCTCAGGCTAGTGCTGTTATATACGGGAAAGATAAGTTATGAAAAGAGGAAGGCCACCTTTGGTGCGTATGGTACTCTAGCGGTTGTAAAGATTATAACGAAGGGCATTGTTTGTGCACTCTTTGAAATAGAGACAGAAACAGAGAAGATCATAATCGATTATACGAGTATTAGTTTTATAACAAATATCCACTTGTTTTTATTTGTGAAAGTAGTAAAATCGGTGGTAAAATCAAGTGTCAATTGTGAATCTCGTATTAAAGCAAGGCGTATGCTTTCATTGTTAGGCGTTGCCATCATTTGCGATTTGGTGGCTCAGTTTTACATTGTAACGTTCCTTTTTCATGTTTGGGATACATTTGATGAGATAATGGAAAATGCTTTCAACTATAGACTTTTGCCCCAAACACTTGTTTTACTTCTGAACAAGACGTCCAGAGAACATTGGATGGCATTTATAGAAAAGCGAAGGAATCAACAAATAAATCGCAACATTTAAAACTTGTTCCAAATTTTATTATAAATAATAATTAAATGAACAGTCAATATGTTCGAAAAATCTCACTTGATACAAAAGATGTTTGCTATAAGTATTCAAACAATGTGATTATATTTTTAAACGAACTTAGATGAGAAGTGCTTGTGTAATTTGAAATTTAGGTATAATAAACAATTTTTGCAGTTTCCATGAATTTAGTATAGATATTATATTATGAGCTCACAAATGTATAACATTATCTTAGTACTGTTTTATCAAACAGGTATATGCATACATTAATACAATTGTATAAAAACAGTCGGTTATCGGAATGATAAAGAGTAATTTTAGCATATGCTATCCACTTTACCAAAAATTGTGTTCATAAAATTGACATAAAATTGACATAAAATTTTATTAAGAACTTTTCGATTGTATGCAATTCATGAAGATTATTTTGGTGCATTTATATATGAAGTTTATGATAACAAACCTACTGCGTTTTATTTTATTTGCTATCTACCCTGGTAAGCAACATAGTTCTTTGTCTTTCTCTAGCTAGTGACTGTTATATATCAGTAGCGTATACTACTACAGTAACTGGCAAGATTTAACATTATGGCAATGTTCTCAGTCTCTTTGAAATCGATACCAGAGCATTTAGGGCGGTGCTTGATTTTCCTATTATTGAGATTTTTAAAAAACCAGGTTATGTTTTTATGTAAATAACTAAAAGAATTTAAGATTTTTTCTTTTCTTTACATTTGATTTATCAAGTTTGATTGATTTTTATTTTTAATTTTGATAATCATTGATCCTAACGATCGATGCAATATCAGTACAGGGCGTAATTTTTACAGAATTCTAATCGGTTCGATATGGTACCAAAATTTACGAAAATCTCTGAATATACTTTTCTTTCTTTGCAAAAACAATGTTTTTTTTTTTTGTTTTGAGTACAATTTGAGAGTAATTTTCCTTCAGGTGGCATTACAAAATCCTACGGTGTTAAAAACCTTATTTTAAAATTTTTATGAAATAAAAGTTGAGCTTTGTTCCGTACGATTAACAATGTTCTTTTATTAAGAAAATATACCCATTTTGTCAATTTTGGAGTTAATGTGTATGTGGAGAAAAACGCACACGTATTAATCATCATCCGAGTCGAATTGACTGTCAAAATACGAGGCAGATATGCGTCACAGGAATAACAGGGGGCGCTTTAGCGAGGGTCTATTATTACTACGTTTTTTTTTTTACTTGACTCATCATTCTTCCTCTGCAGGGACTGGAGGCCGTAATTCACCGCGCTGGCTAAGTACGGACTGACAGATGTCACATGTTCTTTCCTCACCGTTTAATAAAATAATATTCAGATAAGTAAAAATATCTATTTACTTCTTGCCCAACCAGGACTGAACTCCAGACTTCGATTTTAGTCCAATGTAACCACTGATGACTGAACCACCACTGTTTTTTCTATTGTTTAATTAAGGACTAAAAATTTAAGTTATTCAATATGCTATAACACATTTTTTGGTTTAAACGTAGAGCGATATACCCAGATATTCGATAAAGACGAATTTACACAAGTGATTTTATTGTAACTGTTATAATATGTTAAATAAATGTGAAATTATAATTATGTTACTGTTTATTTAGAATTACAATATGTTTAGTGCACTGCGATCTTTACGTTGCCACGTAATATTGCAGAAACAGACACTTCTTCAAATATTTCAGAAAAAACAATACAAGTTTAGTTTTATTATTAAATTATTGTTAAAAATCACAAAATAAGGTTCTATCTATGCCATTGTTAAATAACAGGAAGGTGCTTCGAAGGTTCTAGCATTCAATGTAATGAGTCAGCAGTTGTAGCTTTTATAAAGATTAACTTGAAGCCATCAATAGAAGGTTAAATGGAATGGAAAAAGCTTAGAAGCATTTAAAGTTTTAAAATGGTACATGTCTGTTGTGACTGGTTAATTCTACATAGCTATAAACTATAAATAGTGGAATAAGACACTACTGGTAAATGCTTTTGGCTTCAATCGTGGAACCAAGGGTTTAAGGACAAAAACAATATATTTAAAATCAAGAGTGTGTGTGTGTGTGTGTGTGTGTGTGTGTGTGTTTGTGTACACGTAATTTGCCTTGACGGACTCCCACCGCAACAGTGGACTATAAACAATTGCGGGTGTTGATTAGAATTCGTCCGCGGCAAATTTGTTAAGGCTTGCCGAAAGTTAAAAATCGTCTGGATACGTTGTCAATACTTTATATGAAATGGACTGGATATCTAGAATTAAATCACGACCTAGCTTTGTACATATACGTTTTAAATCTAAATTGAGACTATACTCTGAAAGCACATGTAAATTGAACACGTATTCACTAACGACGAGCGATATTACACTTCAATAGTCACTACGCGAATATTCATTTCTGAATACAAAAGAGTCGCATTAAACTAGGTGCTATATGTGAATGGCTTTCGAAAATGATGCCTCTATATGGATATAGTTCGGTGGAGTTAGGAATACTCGTGTATCTCGACAACTTTGTAGAAATTATATGGATGTGTTTTTAATAATAATCTCTTTATGAAAATATACCAACAATCTGACAAAAATATTGAAAGATTATAATTTAATGAAACATTGGTTGGGTCTGATTTGTATTTTTAATATTTTGTCAATATTATATAAAAAAAACTATAACTGAACATACATTTCGCTCGTATGGATTTGTTAACCAAATAAAATAAATGAAAAAAATTCAAGAAAAATGCTAATTATTGCACAATAATAATAGCTTAGTTAAAAAATTACTTCCAAAAAGGTATTAAATAACGAAAAAATATTTTAAAGCAAAAAATCACACGTATCAGAAATATTAATAAAAATGTACTGTTTCAAGGTGAAACTTCCAGACCACAGATATACAAACATGCCACATTTACTGCGGCGAAGAAAATTGAATTTTGCAATAGCGAGCCTCTCGGGTCGCGTCTTGATGTTCAGGAGAATCATAAACGGCTGTATTACGGCCTTCTGCTATAATACATCGCCCGTAGCATAGCGCAATATTTGTATTATGGATTATGTACTACGTTATGTACTACCTAGGTTTTATAAGTTCAATGTTTTTCGAAATAGATTTATAGAGACATTGTATATATTATAAGCCTTTTGTTTATCAAAAAATGTCAAAAAAGCTCGATGTCCCTGGTACCATATTTCAAAATTAAAGGATTTTCATAAATCAATAATTTCCCATCAGACATATAAAGAATCACGCCAATCATAAAACGTAATTCTAATTGAGAATATTCGTTTTATGGAACTTCGCTAAAAATCAGAAAGAAAGAGACACATATGCGATTTAAAGAACGTAAAGTGTGCCGTACTTGTATAGCTTGCCATACATAATGTGCTCATATTAAATTGAATAATTCATATTTTTATATAAAATTTTCGCGTCACAATGTTAGTTACCTAACTTCTACGAAACGGGTGGACCGATTCAAATGAAATTTAGTGTGCATATCGAGTAGGTCTGAGAATCAGCCAACATCTATTTTTTTTTTAACCCTAAATGGTAAGAATAAGGCAAGAACAGCGTTTACCGGGTTAGCTAGTGTACATTTTACATTTTACATTCAATTTAAATGTCATCTTTTTCTCTACATCTAATTTTCCTAAAGTTTAATGAGCGTGTATGAGCTCAAATGTATTATAAAGAAATATTTTACATCTTTTACTATAACAAAAAAATTAATCAATGCAATATAAAATAAATCAGGAATCCGTCGTTATTTTGTATTTCGACCTTAAAGTATACATGGAACAAAACTTAGAAGTAGTTGTTTCCCCGGAGATGTTACGAGTATGAGACATAAATTGTCCAAAATGAAACCGACCCTAATTAGGCGTAGAGATTATAAACTTAACCTTCGTTAATATAAATGTCCGATATTAGAGAATGTTAAAAATTAAAATGCACCGATTAATATCGACATTTCGATGGAGTAACTCAAAAACTATTCTTAATTTCTTAGTTAAATCGGACACACAATGGTGAATGTGCGAAACCTACAGAGGAGATACAGAGAATCTTAGATTCAGCGATTTACAATTTATGTGAATGTTACCAAACGACATTGTTTGTTCGAATAGCGAGAAAGTCATTACAAATGGTTATAATTTAAAGTGGCAGTAATGAGATATATCAGATATTAAATTCTGAGCAGTAAATAACTAATTAGCCAGTTGTATCAAAAATCTAAGTTTAACGATAAGCCTTTTCAGTGTTGTGCTGAAATAAAAATAAATTATATATTTATTTTAACTTACCGTTATAAAAGCTCCGTAGCGACCGAGACCGTCAGATATGTTAATGGGATGTTCCATATTAATCTCTGTGTTTAACTCCTTTGGCCAAGAGTCCGGCACGACAGCATCTGATGTGCCCAGGCTCCAATATACCTGATAACCATTGATACTTGATAAACAATCGGTGAAATAATGTCAAAGTAGTTAACACTTTTTATTGTACAAAAATGTTTTGAATGGTATTTTTCTCGTGATATTTAGAAAGTAAATTCCATGTTAGTGTTCGGAATAACAAAATCCATGAGTATATAATTGAGGCTGAAATGGTTTCGTTGAAATTGGTTTTGTTAAGTAGGATGCTATATTTAAGAAATATACGTATAACAAGTTGTAAAGTATTAT
>NC_052119.1:2881323-2899342 GCF_012273895.1 Zerene cesonia
AAATATATAATGTGACGACAGAGGAAAAGAACATTAAACTACACTAAGGACGTAAACAAAATTAGAAGAGTCACATAAATATTCGAATTGTATCTACAAAAACTCTTACGTAGGAGCTACGCTCGCTCCTCGCTCTTACAATACATCGAAAAAGCTAAACAAAGTTAAGTTATTTATTGTTTCCATTAATCCAAAACCATTTCACAGCGACAAATATCCACAATAATGTAATATTATGTTGATTCTTACCTAAACATAAACCTAAATTGTAGAATTTTGACAATGCTACAAGCCGCTACGCGGTTGAAAGATGAATATAACAACTTAACCCTTTTTCAAATTTGGTAGGATTTTTTCAACATATTGTTATCCATACAAAATCTATAGGCGTGTATTTTTTATAGTTTGTAAATATATTCTAACTAATATAACACAATACGTTGAATTCATATAGTCCCGATCGATCAGAGCTACTATAATTTATAACCAATGTGTTTAAATTTGATCTATAACCAATACCAATATACTTATATAAAATTGAAGCACATTTCACAATACATTTTACTTTATTTCTGTTAAGATACATAAATAAAACAGAAAATTATCACAATAAACATATTTGTATTTTATCATTCAATATGCATATTTAACTCTGAAAGCAAACAATAAAAGTTAGTGAATCCATTATAAAATTAAACGCGACGGCACCGTGCAACCTCGTGCCACTTCGCTGTCGACTTACACAAACTTGCTAAATGTTAAACGGCTACGTTTCGTGAGACAGGAATAATAGATTCAAACTGCATATCGTGGAGTATCATTTTTAATAAACACTTTCACATAGTTATTGAGAAATTTCATTGGCAATTTAATGTTCCCTAATGTGGTACCTAACGAAATTAACAATTATTTAATAGCAGTTTTAAATGTATATTTTCAAAAATGATAATGATTCACACTATATCCTAAACTGTATCGTTGGTATACCCACCTACTGGTTAACCGTTAAGAGATCCACGTACTGATAACCGTAATTACGGACCCAACGATTCCGTGATGGTAGTACGAAATACAGTAAAAGTGGAACATCGAAATACTTAAAATAAATACTTTGAAAGGGTCTTGCTTAAAAGAATACGAGACAGGTGGCAGTTTATTAAGAGCGCTTTTCTCAAAGGCTTCTTTGTGAGCGAGTGTAGTAACGTATAGCGTTGGTGTTTCATTAGCGTTTCATACAATGCGCAATTAGTCCGTTTTTGTGTACAGTGTACATGCTAGTCGACTTAACGATGTTGTATTTCGCGCTAACGAATGTTTTCACGCCAAACGTTATATAGGTCAAGGATTTGACGATTCATTGTAAAATTTTATTGATGTCATTTATCATGGGAATCCATAATTTTAAGTGTGGTTGTTTTCTTGATCATTGTTTTTACGTAGTTCTACCTTCCGAATGACCAATTGTAGGTAATATTTTTATGAGTATCTAAAATTGGATACAACAAAATTTTATAAAAGTTAGTATGTTATTATGATAGATATTACGCTGGTATTATTATTTATGATATCAAGGAAATTACAATTATTTCAAATAACTTGAATTTGGTTTTTCCAAAACAATCATACGAGATATAGATATGCAGCTCTTATAAGCTTTTTGTTACTTATAATAGTTATATCTAAACATCTGTCTAAATAAAATATCAATGCACGATATGTAGTCATTCAATGCTATTTCTTTGATGAACAGCTTTGACTTTTGTTAATTTTTTTTATATTATTATATTTTATAAACACGATCGGTATTAAAAAGGCCAATATGTTTAATTATTTAAATGATATATATTACCAACACTAAAATTATTATACTCTAGATGAAAACACATTTTTATATCAATCATCAACTTACGTCGAATATTTTGCCAAGGTCAGTCCCAAGACAGGAGCAGTTGTACGCTACGATGCCCAATTCTTTTACCTAAGAAAACGTTACTAATTAAATTATGTACTGTAAGAATACACTACACACATTTTTTAATTCTATAGCAAAGCTAAAAATACAAGAATAATTTTAAAGACAAAAATGCAGTATAAAACACTAGCTTAAGGCAGCTTACGCCCCGTGGCTTCGCCCGCGTAGTTAAGGTAAAGATAGGCAGTCCCGGGGCTTTCCCAACGTGTTCCCGTTCCCGAGGGATCATTGATTTCGGAGAGACAGACAGAGTTACTTTCATTTTCATTAGAAAGCACATAGAAATACACAGATTTACTTTAAATAATAATTGAATGAAACATCATATAAAAATATCTACATAAACCTATTTAAAAATTTCACAACAATGAAGAAAAATACACAAGACCCCGAATGGGCAAATAAAAACAATTTTGGTGTTGTGTGTTTGAAATATCTAGACTGGTTATGATGTTTTGAAGTCCACACGGCCGGCTACTGTGACTGAGTCGTATCGGAAAACGATTTTCTTCACAAATGTAGATTTCACAGTGACTATCACCTAGATGAATAATTAATACTAGTTATCAGCATCCTGAACCTAGTTTATTTAGGGCCTACATTTATTTTTTCGGTCATTAGCACAACCAATTACTTAAAACACGCAAGTAAATAACAAGTTTATCGTGGTGCTAATTGAAGTTGAATAAAATTTGAATGGGTTAAAAAAATCTTATAGTCAAATAAACTGTTCAACAAATTACACGAATGAATAATTTCATGACTATGATAATTCAAAATATAGTATGAGTGAGACCGTGTGAGTGTGAGAAATATATTTTTTTAACTCTATATGTTAATCGTGTAAAAAATTGTCTGTAAGTAGGTTATATAATATTTGATATATTTTAAAAATGTATCTGTTATAAAAAATATGTAAAATTATATTATAATTCTGCGTACATACTTGTGTTAACGATCTCCAGTCCATGTTAGCGCTGCCGATGTAGAAATGCGATCTGTCTATTATCCAAAACTTCGTGTGTAGTACGCCACCGCCCAGCAATTTGGAGAAATTCAAACTTCTCACCTGCGTTTCAATTAACAGATGACGTTTTAATAAATGTTACTATCAGACTATAAAAATATAAATATGTATACTAGCTGACCCGGCAAATGCTGTTGTACCTTACTCTTATCATTTAGGGGTATGAAAAAAGGACAAAAAAAAAGGACAGAAAAATTTCTTGAGTATCGGTCCAGCCGTTTCGGAGGAGCCGTATGGTAACTAATATTGTGACACGAATATTTTATAACGTGAATTTTATTTATGTAAATTGTATATTAAGAAGATATTACAAATGTATTAAATAGATCCCATCCCATGTATTAATTAGATATCAGTATTTTGGAAATATTTCGAAGTCTGATAGACTACTGAACATTTTACGTACGTCTGTGAATACCTATAAAATCTTCGTATATTGTACTCGTATAATAATGAATCGCGTGTGGAAATAATCTTGTAAGTACTATTCTATTAAAAGTAAAGCTATTTTGTTTTTTCGCAGTATAGCTTATTCATTGTATGGGTCATTTATTGTAACGATCATTAACGCCGACATTCCTGATAAGTGACTGGCTTATTACACCCTTTTGATATAGCTGAAGCCAATAAAAGCTTTTAAAGTTCCCTTACAGCTAGTGTAATTACGAATTATTACTTAGAAAAGTTTAAAAATCTAAAGAACATGGACATTAATTTCAATTCTTAAACAATTAGAAGCGAAAAGTTAATATTCATTCACAAATATTAGTTTAAAAATTAAGTTTGACCTCGATAAACAAAAGAGCTGTTATCATAGTATTTATGATAATCTTTTTTTATGATAAATTGCATAAAATAAATTGATTGTAAACTTCTTTCGTTTAATACAGACTATAAATGCATACACATAAACATTATTTGGTGGATTTTTATAGTGACACCTAAAGAGAACTCTTTACTCTTAATACTGATGGCAATTTTGTTCAAACAAAAAATTCCATTATTTTGAGAATTAGAATACATTCAAAGATTTCCAAACATTCACTTAACATGCCTAGAAGTCGAACCAACTAAATTGTGTTAAAATTACACATACTTTTATTGCATTGATGATTACGGTCAATTAAAAGGATAAAATCTCTCAAACAAACTTGAAGAATCAAACGGGAGCTAATCCATGAAATCCTTCAGGTGAAATTACAAAGTTCCATGTGTATAAAGATAACATAAACTTACTTGTGCTGCTTTTTTCTTAACTAAATAATCAGTGTCTACATTAGGATGAGTCTTAGAAGGCCAGTTTTGAGCAATTTTTAGTTTAACATTCCTTTTCAATCCAGCTGCAAGCAATGCTTGGAATACTTGTTCACCCTAAAACAAAATATATCTTTTTTACATATTTAAACAAGTTATATGATAAAATGTAAAACCAATATAAAAAAGCTATATTAAAATGAAGAACACCTTCCACATCAAAATTACACTTATTAAATTGTATGACTTATTTTTTCTGAATATTGGCTATTATTGTATTTTATTGTAATTGTTTTTATTACAAATATTAATAAAAAATATTGAATGTTACCTCAATAGAGGAATTATATGGATAATCTTCATTAAACCTAAGTGTCCAATATAAGGACGCTATCTCTATAGAGTTTTGAGCTTCATCTATCAAGTCGAGCCACACATTTTTCGTCTTTGCATGTGTAGAGTTAGGCGGGTACATGTGGCCCTCTGGTATACTTTCTACTAATGATAACCTGTAAAAAATATTCCACAAAAAATATTTCAATATTATATAATTAAAAAAAAATAATAAATTTTGGCCAACAGGCCTAATGCGGATTGTGAATTGTGTTTCTGGCTTAAGATAATCATGTTATTCAATCGAAATAAATTAAAATGTTGATATATCAAACCAAATACTTACCTACACTCATCTGAGCAATGCAAATCTCTTGCCGCACTTGGCAACACATGTGCAATATTTGGTTGATCTAACAGGGGCACCAAAACCACAAGCACAATCAATAGTATCACTATTGATACAGGAATGCAGGATGGCCTACACCATATGCTGCGTTTCTTTCTCCTAAGAACAATTTAAAGGGATATTATAACACGCATTACACATGTTTATTGAAATATTTTGATATAATTTCAGATAAGATGTTTGCTTTTGTTGAGTTAGTTATATTAAATAAATAAATGTGCAATAGTAAAACTTACTTGTCATGATAACTATTTCCATTTTCATCTCTCATCATGAATATTTGCTCCCACTGCTCCAACTCTTCATCAGATGACGACGCGTTCCCCACACTCCCTGATTCTAGTACAGTCTAAAATAAAAAAAAAACAAACACAATTATACTCAAGCCTTATAGAAATCCAAGGACAAAATTAAAGGCCCGCGTACTTTAATTTTTTGGAAGATTTTTGAATACATTTTAAAATGTAATAATAACAGTTAATAAATGTGTGTATGATCTCTTAAGAGTTTTCAAATCTTGAACATTATTTCATTATCTGAATTCAGTAGATGAACCAAAAAAATTCATATTTGTTTACGTTTCAAAATCACATAAACATTGAAGACTTGACGTTGGAAGTTGCTACTGTCAACTGACAATTACATTTTATGTTTGACACTATTAAATACAGCGTCGATAAAAAAGTTAACAAAATAAAATGGTAATTATTTGTAGCTTTTTATTTTGAAATAATTTTAAATTGATCTTCCATGCAATTTTTACGAGTAAAGTAAAAATATGTATCAATATTAGTTCGCTAAAAAAGCAATCTCAACTAACAATGTGAACATTCTTGATATATTGTTCAGGTAACTAAATGTTTGTTACCGCTTTAATAAATATTGAACAGACTCACATAAATTTAAAATTTAAAAATTAAGTAAAATCAGCATGACAAATTATCATGCATGTTTGTATTAATCAATAACTCACCATATTATTGAATTTACGACACACACCGTAACTGAAAAATTTGACACTTCGGGGAGATGGATACAAATAAGTTATTGTTTCTACTAGCATCATGAACACAATGTCTAAATTTTGTATAGTACTGTATCCTTACATTCCTTAATTATTCGTGCAGGCGCAATAGCTTCAAAAATATAACTGCAAAGTAAATGACGTCGACAACCGCATTGTGCATGTGCATTTTAAATACTAGGTTAGTTCAAACCGTAAAACTATCCAGGGCAACAATTTTAAACATAGTCATTATCGTTATACCAGGCACCTAATGGTATAATTTTATTGTTCAAATCATTTTTGATGGGCAGGTTGCATGATTTTTATAATAGGGTTTTTGCTTCAAGTTAGCTGTAGGTTCTTAGATAATTAATATTTTTTGGGTTCGGTATCAAATAAATTTAAAGTTTAAAGTTATTAATAATTAGATACATTACTGTTAATCAGACTGCGAAGTAATATACTATAGGTACCTACTCGATTTTCTAACGTGGTTTCGGCCGTTGGAATACAGATAAATTTTGATACCTAAGGTACCTTTCCTTTAATCAATCTCATAATTCGATAAAATTTAACCTATGTTCTCATTATTTACACTACTAACTTAAATTTTTTTTATGAAAATTAGTTCAGTAGTCAATGTGTGAAATCTGAAAACGTAACAGGCAGACGGGGTTTACAATATACAATGAAAGAATTTTTAAAAATTATAAGGAAAAAGTGGATTTTACTAAATGGTCTTAACTGCGGGCCGCGTTGACTGAACTATTTCGTGTTTTTCGTAGTTTTTAGTTCTGGCGAATAAAAAAATTTAGATCTGTCTACTTTAGTTTGTGTCTATCCTAACATAAACACAAATTCAATGATAATTTTAATTCTTTTTATCAATTTACTTGAAAAATGCAATCAGTGCGGTCTGCGGCCATCGGAGTAACGAAAAACTACTTTTAACGAATACGTAACTTTTGAGAAATTCATTATACTAAAAAGTTAGTTACACAATCTATCAGTATTACTAGGAATATAATATGTCCAGAGTCCCTTTTTATACACTTTAGAAGTATAAAGTGTGATTCGGCTTGTTTCAAATGATTGCAGTAGATATTTCTTAAATACATTATTTAATTTAAAATTAAAAAAAAAACCTTCTACCCCACTTATGTCGTCGGCCATCTTGAATTTTAAATTTGACAAAGTGATTAGTATTAGCTCCCTAATTTCATATCCATAATGTGGGAGTTGTGACATAAGAATGCTAGTCAATCTTCAAACGGCTCAACCAATTTTCATCCAACCTGACTAAGAACACTCGCACATGAGTCTCCTTTAATATAAAACAAAACTCAATTGAAATCGCTTCATCCGTTCGAGAGCTATGATGCCATTTGATGATGCAGATTGCAGGTCAAAGTTTTATAGCACCCCTATTATTGCGTCGGGAATTAACGATAGAATACCTCATTGATCGATAAAAATTTTCATTCACAGAAATAGTTCTTACCCGTAATAGGAAATTTCGTGAAAGTATTTATAAAAGAATATTTTTACATACATTTCAGAACGACATACAATAATTGTTATCCATACCCTACCTTTAACCTTCAACTTGGTCTTGTTAGAAAAATTGCGTGTTGACCTGTTGTCACACTTTTGTCGGGAAAGTGATTAGTAAAATACAGAATAATAAATCACTTTTGATATCCGATATAAAATCAAACACGCAATAAAACCTTAAACCGTGTTAACTCGATAGCCGCCGAAATAACACTGTGACAAGACGTTTATTTCACATATTTTCATTACGTGAAATTTTGTCGGCATCACTGGCACAATTATAGTACGTTTATTGTAAAAAGGTTAATATAAAGCAACATATAGCCTGTATCACAACTTCTGTCTATGCTATGTAAATGATGTAAAAATTGAATATTATTTCATGTGGTGCTTAATATCTATCAGATGTAAGAGGCTATCGGCGACTGATGACTACCGACAAGACATAAAACTGGCTATCAGTCTCTAATTTATATTACAGATAATTTCTCACAAAACTAATACACGGCGTATATAACTCTTTTAATCTGGGTTGATAGAAGACCAGGTACTCTATGTTATATATGATATTGCCCCGAGTCGGTACAAAGTACAAACATTAAAAAAAACACAAATTGCAATTAACATATTAATTATAATACTCCACGTATATAATTTGAAGTTTTCACACAATGAAACTTGTTATTTATCATTATCATACTTCCTTCTAGGTGCCTAATATTTTAAATAAACACCCGCATGTTAAACTAATGCATTTTGTATGCTGATAATAAGTAGCAGACTAAAGTGTATTATATAGTGTATTATTATATTATAGAGATAGGTTAGCTACCTATATTTACCGTACATTTTAATCCATTAGAGAAACTAGCACGAACGTGAAACACAATGCAAAATATCTAAATAATTCCTATCCATTTTGCCGAACGGAAAATAAAAGACCACTTACCATGAACTGCGAAGATATTCTAAACTGGATTTTAATTATTATAAATTTTATTTTTATTATTGTTTAATACTTTCGGTATGTAAATCAGTTAGTGCGGTGTCCATATACAAAATTAATGTATTCGTATTTACGAATAATTTGTGTTTGAAAGTAAACACAAACAAAGGAGCAATACATGCAGATGGTTCTAGCTCATCTCGTTGATTTTGTTCTCTTGAAAGGGGATAAATAATTCAGAAATGCAAAGCTGTAACGAACGTTCTCCGTCTCTAAATATTTTAACAACCCCGACGATCATATTAGTATGTTGCTAGTAGTTATATGTATACTAGTAACTATACGGTGAGTCAAGTAAGTGAATTAAATGAATACTTCATCAATTTATATTACAATTTAATGGTGTTTGTATTTATGATTCAAATAGATTTTCAATCAGCTTGAAACCAATGCTTTTTTTTAATTTTGAATTACATTTTATTTGATAATGTGTTCCCCTGGTTATGTTACGCATTGTCTGTCTGTATTTAATTGCCTTTACAGTCTGTCTAATGTCAATACATTGATATTACGAATACAATGATACCATGATGGAAAAATTATTTTCACATCGATACAGTAAAATATTATGACTTAATTCAACACGATAAGGCTTTATATAAACTCGTGTACCTAGTAGTTGCTAGTACTTATGTGCTTGGGTATGAATATAGCATTTGTAATTTGAATAAGCAGAAGTTATTGCGACGTTACCATGACAACGCGTTTAATAACAAATTAGGTAAATAACAGCATGATTAATGTGGTCAAAATTGATGAATCTAGAGCAATGATTGATAAAAGAACTGTTTACTGGTTACTTTAATAATTAACTTTTATTTTATAGCTTATCGGTAATTGAAAAGTTGATGATTACCTACCTTATTTGAATATCGACACAATAAATTAGTAACAGTGCGAGTTTATATATTTATTTGTTGTTACTACATTGTCAAACGTGATAAATAAAAGTACTTAATTTTTTTTTTCATGCTTATCACACCATTAGATTTGTTTTCAATAATTAATACATATGTTTAGGTATTTATCTTTAGTGGCATTGCTCACTTACCCAATATTAAAAAACGTAACAATACCCAAGTATAAAAACAAAGTCTACAGCGTCCAAACAAAAGTTCATTGGCCCTTGAAGGAGTAGGTAAATGTTTTTAAAACCTCATATGAACTCTGAAAGCTTTACAAATATTTTCGGTAAAATATTAGTGTAAAATACATGATGCAAAATAGTAATAATATAATGTGTAAGAAACCCGTAAATTAGATGACAAATCTTTAATTGTTGACTAAGACTTTTTCTCGTTCCTACAGATTTATTTATGTCCCTTCCCAAAATCACCTAACTTCCTAACCAAGCACATTATTTTTCATGAATAACTTACTATTCACTATAATCAATATCAGTATCAAAGTAATATGATTCATATATACCTATACACAAACAATTATTTTAATAAACTAAATACTTAATATTTAATAATTTAAATACTTAATTTTAATAAACTAAATAATTTTATGTATTCATTTATTCAATTTCACGTAAAAAAGCTTTTGTGTAGAGTGGTCATTGTTACGCCAAGCAACGCATGGAAGCTGTCAATACCTACTTGTACCGCAATACAACGAAAATACCATATCTGACGACCAGCGCAGAACACGCTTTTGAATACATTCTTCGTTCAAAGCTTATCTTTTCATTAATATTTTGATATTGCAATGAAAAAAAATGTACAGATGTCTATACCCCTATATACATCGAATTATGTTAAAATTCAGCTGTAAAGAATAACAATACGCGGAGAAATTTCGAGGTGTTAATTAGGCGCTTTATTGAGTATTTTTCCAATGTTCAAAATTTCAAGATAAATAATTTATGCTTTGTGTATTGCATACTTAATTTAATTGTTATTTTTTCTTTAGTTAGTTCTAGCGATGCGAGAATGTGTGTGTTTTTATATGCATGTGATGAATTGCTGAAGTGAATTATAGCTTCTTATTTTAAATAACATGGAAACAGAATATACGACTTTCGGTGAAAAAAAGTATACGATTATGATAAAATAACTAAATCACAATCTCATAATGTCGTTTAAGGTCTCGGTAATCGTAAAATCGCGTGATACTTTGCTATTTCGTGAAATTTCAGAAACATCAAACAATTTTTATGGGATACGCAATAATTTCGCTTATGTTAGCAATTTATCGCAGTATCATTAAACTTAATGAGACAACTCAGTCATTAATAAACATATTAAAACCTAAATATTTGTTATCCGTATATTATAAAACATCTTCAATAAGATATAAATTTTGATAAAAAAAATTAGATTACTTTGTTGATTCCTTATTGTTTTAGTTTCCTTTGTAGAGCTTTTAAAATTTCAGTCATATTCAATAGGGTCTCAAAAAACAAAATTCTCGGTCTAGCAGGACACAGAAGGCTGATCATCTACATGTCCGTAAAGTAAATCGACCAGTGAAACAGATGTTTATCATCTGCCTCATACCCCACAAGGGAACACAGGACTTCACTTATATTGTACTTAGATTATACCATCAATTTTAACAAAAATTGAAAAGTAGCCTAATGTATAATATATCTAGTATCTCTTTAATCGCATTCATTATTATTATTACAGATAAATCCTAAATAAACACAACTATTAGTGATTTTCAGTAACAATCATTACTATATAAAATCATGGTACTTAACGATAAAGAAATAGATAGATCGGAAGTAAAAACAATGTTTTTATTTGTAAGTATAAAAATGTAATTAAGCACTATTAATTTTAACATTTGACAAATAACAAAGTGCCTAATCCCTACTAATATTATAAATGCGAAAGTAACTCTGTCTGTCTGTCTGTCTGTTACGCTTTCACGCCTAAACCACTGAACCAATTTTGATGTAATTTGGTATGAAGGTAGAACTGAACTTGGGAAAGGACATAGGATGCTTTTTATCGAGAAAAAAAGAGTAGAAGGAGTTGAAATAGGGAGATGAAAGCGATATAACCGTATTTCACGCGGGCGAAGCCGTGGGCGGAAAGCTAGTATTATATAATTTTTGTATCGTTTCGCTGATTTTATCCATGAGTATATCTAGCTTGCAAAAGACGTTCATGATAAGTACGACGTTTTAAGGTTAACATTTCAATCTATGATTCAATCGCTTTGTTGACATAATGCCGCGGCTTAGCAAGTGACATCGCGTGTGGTGTAACCATCGGGACACGAGTCTTCTATGAGCAAGTAGGGTTGCCATTCTTCTATACACTTCTTTGTTTTTATTGTAAATACTATCTGTATCGATAAAGTATGTGTGTCGTATGAAGCAGTAAATCATGTGCAATATGTAGTGTTTTTTATTGTATAAAGCCAATACAACTTTTCTTGGCTTGATATTGATATTATTGAATTTTTCTTTGAAAGAGATGTAAGGTTCGGTGAGTGGGGGAGCCGGAGGCCCATATCCTTTTCCTTACCCTTCCCAATCCTTTCCTTTATTCCTATCGCCAATCCTTTCTTAATCCCTTCCCAAAAAAAGTCGGCAATCCATTTGTAGAGGCGTAAGGTCTGCAATGGAACTTATGCCTCTCCAAATGTTCATGGGCGGTGGTAGCGCTTACCATCAGGCGTCCCACCAGCTCCATTGCCGATGGTAACATAACATAACATAAAAAAAAAAGGTTCGAAAAAAAAATAAAAATATTTGTGTGGGGTTGAGAATTTTAATTTTTTTTTAAATTTGTCATTTATAAAACATTTCAATACTATAAAGCTAAAAATTAAAAGTAAGTGTTGGGAGGTTAGCCTGCAATTTATTAATTTGAATTATTAAATATATAACAAGAATATTGAAACCATTATACCTATACTACAGATAATACCAAAGTCCCTTTACTAAAACGAATATGGGAAAATGTTGTTATGAATCTGTTTGGTTTTAGAATTCCAATAATTTTGTGAAAAATTACAAGGATTTTTTTTTTCATTTAATACATATATATGACTTTATAATATTTACACGTCACAATAGATTAGTATTATTCTTGAAACAGAAAATCGAAACGCACATATAAATATATTGAACTTTCTTAGTAAACCACTCCCACTGTCACCAACTATAGTTACTTGGATTAGATTGCCCTCGAATGCTGCTGAAGTTATCGCAATGCATGACCTATATTGCCTTGCAAAGTGCAAGTTCTAATGGGAGGTAGTTAAGGTCATATTCCAGATTCTGTAAAATCGCCTTAGGTATATCTTAGGCATTTTCAAATATCCAATATATGTTCACTGCTCAGTATCTTGCACTGCTTTCTGACTTGTTTCTTATGAGTATTTTTAATGACCTCTCCACATAAATAAATCAATTATAAATGTTATTCTTTACTTTGCACTCATCGAATCTGTGTTTAATAGTGTGCTGACCGTCAAATATCTGTTTCACCACAATATAAGTGATAATAATCATCACTAGAGGAAAAAATAATGAAACCTAGGAACATTATTATTGCTATCTACTACCTATCTTTATAATTATACCGGTTTGCAAAAAGCAATGTAGTATTGTATAAATCATAATTTTATAATTCTTAAGAATAACTACACAAATTAGTCAGGTTTTTTTTCGTGAAACTTTCCTTCAAACAAAGTAGGTACACTTGGAGAATTTACGTAGGTATCCACAGGTAACCAAGTAACGTTATGCTGAAGGTAAACAAAATTTACGATCGTGTTGAAACTCGATGAAAAAACATTGATAATAAAAATGATAAACAAATGATAGACAATATAATGGTAAATCGATTCAGCATGTAATTACTGCCATTTTATACAAGAATCATGTTTGTAGGATAAATTAATACAATTTTTTTATATTTCTATTATGTACCTGTAGGTAGTTTTCTGGAAACGTAAACAATTATACATTTTTTTTATATCGAAGATACTTGATAAAATATAGCGTCTGCGAAAACAAATAGTTTCAAATTTTATTCGTGAACGAAACGCATTTTGTATTTTTGTAATTCAATATGATGCAAACTTCTAAGTGCCGAATGTCCATACAGATCTATATATTAGGTTTGTAGTATTTGATAAGAGTTCGAAGGCTGCTATAACACGAGTTATTAGGAATCGTAAAGCTTTATTGAACACGGTCGTTGGTCAGGGACATCGGACACAAGAAAATTTAACGATCACCTCGGTACATTTAGTCCGTTCTATTATCATATCGATTTAACACAAATTTATATCAATCTCAACTGCGACTCTCGTTATCAAATATTAAACGAAAAAACTATATTTACTTATTGATACTTTAAAAAAAAACAATGTCTTTAATAATCGATAAATATGTATTGAAGTGGGATATAAATGGACATGAAATTATAAATTATTTCAGTTCAGAGACAGCAGAGAGTTTAGACTAAAAATTTAAAATGAATATAATTCATTTAACTACACAAACATACAACATGAATTTATTCTCACGCATTATTTTGTAAAAGTCTTGATTTGTCCCGTTTAGAAAGCCAATACAAAATTTTGTTTCAGTAACGTGTGTGATTATGACATTAGTATAATAAATAAACATTAGGCATTTATCATAATATCTGAATATTTTACAAATGGCTTGTTTCAATTCGATATTTCTGTAAAATTGAATGTATTATATAATTAATTTCCAACCACCCCAGATTTTAATCCGATTAATCTATCAACACAACACACTATAATTAACGATGTTGATATAATGTATCTTGCATTTTAAAATAATTTCTAAATAATAACCCTGATTTTATTAAACTCACATACATTACATGATATATTCAAAATTTTCGCTCTTCGGTAGGTACATTCATATTATAAACACAGATAATACGATACTATATTGTAATATGATATGATCATAACAAAATTCTGGCATGATATGAAGACAATTGTCCTTCAAAGGGCGGTAATGGTTTATGAACGTAATAGTGTTCATAATGATGAAATAAGCGTTTATGTTCAAATGTTAAAAATAAGGCTAGATAGTATCAAAATACTTCAGTTAGAGTAAACTAAATCCATTACCCACATATGATTGGAACAAAAGAATTTAATTCTATTTATGATAAAATATTTGTTATCTATGTTTAAAATAGAGAGATCAAGACAGATTATACAGAGATATATTATAGATAGATCAAATAAAAATAAATAAAAATTATATAACTAAAGTAAACACTATAATACATAAAATAAATTAGTTTTCTTGACTTACGCCAAAAGTGCCTTTCATTACGAAGGCAATCCAAACAAATTGAGACAAATAAAGAGATAACATGGTGATATTGTGTTTGTAGATGTGGAGTTTTATTGATCTTTGTCAAGTTTAGTGATTACCTATTCAATCTCGTATGAGAATCTCAGTTAAGAATTTAAATAATAATATGAGTTTGTTAAAATAGTAGCTAATAAGAAATGACTTTCTATGGTTTAATTTTCTCTTCTACTCCCTTGATATTGTAAAACATTAAAGTACCCTTGTTTGTTATCAATGATATGTTAATCATTATTTAATAATTTATTCTTGTTAGTTGTCAGTATCTAAATTTTAACTAAAACTGAGGTTTTAGTTAAAGCATCGCATCGGAACACCGGTGGGCCGTCCACGTTCCGATGCGCTACTTGAGTCCGGACCGCGGGAACCTAAATTAAAAAAAAATAGTGTTTTATGTAATAATTAGCAAAATATGTGAAATTTATGTTAAAAAGAAAATTGGCATATTGCCAAACCAATCCGATACAAAGACAACAAATAAACAATGTTTATAGTTCTATCATTTGATTCTTTGTGGTGTTTGCCGGGGAATACCACTCGATTTAATCAACTCGACAAATAAACACGTGGGCGGCGATATGGATTGAATTTAGGAGGCAATGACATTTTACACATAGATTTTGCTGTATACAGTACATAAGGAGAAGTAACTACTTATAAAAATCTAAATTCAAATGTAAAACTAATTACGAGCTGATTGAAATTGCATTTAACGACAATGAAACACACACAAATTCAGATAAAACCTACAGGTTTATATGTATAAGACGTGCAATGTACAGAAATGCATCCGTGCAAAGCCGAGACGGGTCGCTAGTTTATTCTGAGGATTCAAATTATTTTAAAAACTTTTAGAATCTTTAGATAGTCTAAAGGTTACAAACTTGTAAACTCATTTACAACACACACGCATAACTAACAATTACATTGAACAAAATTAAAAAATTTAACTAAAGAAATACTAAACATATAGCGGGATCGGTTGTCGATACTGTTACCAAGGCTTCTATTATGAGAATTATAAACCGCTTAATGCTAGCAATTAGACGAAGAAAGTTAAGTATCATTTTTGAGACTCTTAACGACAGAAGAATTTAATCAGTTTAAAACTAAATTCAAAGCCTAAAACACAACTAACTGATGCACAAATTGAAACATAAGCTTATATTTCTTTCTAAATACAAGAAAAAAGAGGTCACAGAAAAATAACAAATAAATGAAAATATCTCATAATTTAATATTAATATGTGTATAATTCAAATGCTTTATAAATGAGACTGTTATTTATATTTACCTAACATACACAACTAATAGGTATACTCAAAAAAACACGCATTATTATAAGAGGCATAATTGTTATTATATGTCTTTTGGAACTTACTTTGAAAATTGTATAACAATTTAAACCACATAACAATATATTTAATAACTGTTGAATATTTGGAGAACACACACAAATAAACAGAGAGGCATTTAATAAAAAAGGAAGAATTAAAGTGGTCATGGTGATATTAAAAAAATTATTCGCTATAAACTTACGTTCACTAAACTATTATTTGTATTCTAAGCGTATCTATAGTTGAATTATTAGACAAGTGGAGGTACTTTATTTATTTTTAATTTTTATTTAATAAATTTTATAAAAAGCAACTATTCTTTATAAAGTTTACGTAGTACGTATAATGCATTAATTTCATTAAAACTGTATATTATTTTTCTTTTCCTTTTTTTTGCTATTTTTATATAAGCAACTATTCTTTATAAAGTTTACGTAGTACGTATAATGCATTAATTTCATTAAAACTGTATATTATTTTTCTTTTCCTTTATTTTTCTATTTTTATATAAATTGATCTTTCTTTCTTTCTTTCTTTCTTTCTATAAATTATCACAATCAAAAGCAAAAACAATATTTGGTTGGCATTTGGATGGACAAAACTTATTACATAATACTTCTTAATTACTGGTGATTAATTCACCTACTGAATTTTAGCGCAATGGTAAAACATTAGCATTTTATGAAGGTTGTTCATATACTATGGCGCAAATGTTATGCAGACTCTTTTTATATAAATAAATTCTGCGGCACCTTCTTTAACCATAATATACAATTAATTAAAACTATTTCTCTTTTCGATTCAACGTGGCTCAGGCCGCTGGTCGTTTTTGAAATCTTTGGGGAAGGCCTATGTCCAACAATGGACTTCTTAAAGGACTGTGAGGACAAAGATTGTGTCTGATTCAATGTGCCACACCAGTATATTATATTTAGAATTTAAGGACGAACCGATAGCATTCCTAAAGGCTTAACAATAGATCGCTCGCTGTATTGGATAAGCATCATGAGAAAACAATAAATAATAAACTATTAGATAAATACATCTGAAAAGATAATTAATACATTGCAATTTCGATTAAATACGAGAAAAAATTGACATATGTGACACCCCAAACGAAGCACAGCATATTAATAAGTGTTTTGTCTACATTTTAGTAATATAATTCTTACCTATCAGTTTTTGTAATGTACTGAACTACTGAAGTTAACCGTGCTTCGTGTAAACGTAGGTAATGTCTACGATGCTACGAAAACCGTAGTGGCCGCGTAGATACGTGATACGATTGTAAAACTAGGCCACGACATTAAATAACTGCTTTATGGGTGACGGCTAGGCTTACCGATGGCCAAGTTACTAACTAACTTACATCTAAGGCACGACCTAATTGAAATATTAAGTCTTCTTACAATCATTTTAAATATTTGTGAAATAAAGCCATCACATCAGGTCTAAAATCAATCGAGTGACAATTTTAATGATATTAAATTATATATAGTTATAACTTAATTATCTAAAACTAATCGTTTTAGTATTATTTTCACATCAGTCTTAACATTCAAAATAAAAGTTTTGTATATATTCCATTTGCCCAGATAGTTATTATTATAATGAAACCTTTAGCTATATCAAGACTTTAAATATGTTGTCTACAATTTTAAACTACTCACGATCACGAACGCTTTCAATATTATAAAAAAACCGTAGCGTTCCGTAGCGGCCGTTCAACTGGTGATCTTTTAGTCTACCTTACTCACAGATGGGCGGAGGCGGTTGAGAGTAAGGGG